>NC_139160.1:41556764-41716764 GCF_964270905.1 Leucopleurus acutus | reverse complement strand
GAGACTTCTTTTGTGTCCTAGCATGTGGTATATACTGAGAAAGTGCCATGTGATTTGAAAAGAATGTGCATTCTGCTTTTGGATGGAACATTCTGTATCTATTATGTCCATCAATCTGTCATTTAAAATTAATGGTTTCTTATTGATTTTTTGTCTTGATAATCTGTCCCTTGATTTAATTGGGTTTTAAAGTCCCCTACTATTATTGTGTTACTGTCAATTTCTTTCTTTATGTTTGTTAATATTTGCTTCATGTATTTAGGTGCTCCTATGTTGGTTCTATATATATTTATAATTATTATATCTTCTTCTTGGATTTATTCCTTATGTCATGTCCTTCAGTGTTTCCTCTTACAGCCTTTGCTTTAAAGTCTATTTTATCTGATATAAGTATTATTATTACAGCTTTCTTTTACTTTCCATTTTCATGGAATACATATTTCCATCTCCTCACTTTCAATTACTGTGTGTCTTTAGATCTGATGTGAGTCTCTGTGAGTCAGCATATATTTGGATTTTGTGTTTGTATCTATTCAGGCACTCTATGTCTTTTTATTGGAGCATTTAGTCTATTTACATTTAAAACAATTGTAATAGGTATATACTTATTTCCATTTTGTTAATTATTTTCTTCTTGTTTTTGTTATTATTTTTGTTCCTTTCTTTTTCTTTTACTCTCTCCCTTGTGATTTAATGACTATCTTTAGAGTTATATTTGGATTCCTTTCTCTTTTGTGTGTGTGCATCTATTATAGAGTTTTAGTTTGTGGTTACCATGAGGTTTACATATAGCAACCTGTGTTTAAACATGATTATTTTAAGTTTATGTTCTCTTACATTTGAAAACATTTTTAAAACTCTGATTTTTTACTTCTCCCCACAATGCTTAATTTTTTTACATCATATTTTACATTTTTTTGTGTGTATGTCTACCTTAACTACTTATTGTGATGATTTTACTACTTTTGTCTTTTTATCTTCCTTCTGGTTTTATAAAGTGATTTATTTATATCTTTACTGTATATTTGCCTTTACCAATGAGATTTTTTCCTTGTGTATTTTTAATATTTCTAGATGTGGTCTTTTATTTTCCACTTAGGTAGGTCCATTTAATACTATGTACAACTTTTTTAGTGGTGCTGAACTCTTTTAGCTTTTACTTGTCTGTGAAACTCTTTATTTCTTCTTCAAATCTGATTCATAGCCTTCCTGGATAGGTTACTCTTTTTTGTATTTTTTTTTCCTTTTATCATTTAAAATACATTGTGCTACTCCTTTCTTGCCTACAGAATTTCTGCCGAAGAGTCCACTGATACACTTATGTGAATTCCTGTTTATGTAACTAGTTGCTTTTCTTTAAAATTATTTCTTTATCTTTAATTTTTGCCATTTGAATTACAATATTTCCTGTTATGGACCTCTTTGGGCTGATCTTATTTGGGACTCTGTGCTTCCTGGATGTGGATGTCTGTTTCCTTTCCCAGGTTAAGGAAGTTTATAGTTATCATGTCTTCAAATATGTTCTCTGCCACTTTCTCTCTCTATTCCCCATCAGGCACCCATTATGTGAATGCTAGTATGCTTGATGTTGTCACAAAGATTTTTTTTTTAACTTATGGAGAACTATCACATGAATTCCAATTGATTAAAGGTTCTTGATACTTCCTCCTACAGGTAATTAAAGATTGGAACTAAGAGAGTATAATTTGTATGTGATAGGAAACTGGGGTGAGCTAATAATTATTCCACCTTTCTCTACTTCCAAACTCCACAGTTGCCTTTTTTAAGGACTTTTGCCTTTATTAACAAAGATTATACCATATTCACAAAACTTTTTTTGCCTGACATAGTATTCTTGGATTGTTATATTACTCAACCTTGCTTCCTGACACTCTCACATCACATATGCAAGGTTCTTTGTTGCTCAAATTCTTCTTTGCTTATTTTTACTCTAAATATTTATATATTGTATTTGGATCATATTCTGTTCCTCTTGAATATAGTCCAATTCCTGTTTCAGGATATCACACTCCACTTAGCACCCACTTTAAAATCTTCTATTCCAATTTTTATAATGATATAGACATATTTAATGCCTAGATTTTCTCAGTGTTTTAGCTTGCATTCCTAATGTCTCCATATACCTTTAAAATAAATTATTATTTATGCAGGAAATTTAAGGGGATGAAGGATTAAAACATGTGATCATATGAAACATTAACATTCTCCAACTTCAAATTTACAGATGTATTAAATTTTAATTCCTGTAGGCATTTAA
This sequence comes from Leucopleurus acutus, assembly GCF_964270905.1. Taxonomy (NCBI): domain Eukaryota; kingdom Metazoa; phylum Chordata; class Mammalia; order Artiodactyla; family Delphinidae; genus Leucopleurus; species Leucopleurus acutus. The sequence continues at coordinate 41,714,486 of NC_139160.1, read as the reverse complement.
TATGGGGGCAACAGTAAAACAGGGCATGAGATGAAATCTACATGATGCATCTAAATAAAGTTGCTATCAGTTTACATATGTAATGTTTTATACATCTTTTTTCTTCAATTTCATATTTTCAAACTTTATACCATTCAGTGGTCACTAATTATATTCTTTGATTATGTAAATATGTCAATCAATGATACTCAAAATATTGAAGAATCATCCAATGAATATTAAATCCAGTAATCCATAATGATAAGTAAAAGATAATCTCAAAGCTACAATATAAATGCAAATATTAAATTAAGCAAAGAGGGTTTAGTACACAGAATGAATGCAATCAATTTTTATATACTTCTCAGATGTGGATTTTAAGCTTCCTAGAAACCACTATGATGATTGGAAGATTATTTGGTAAATACTATTATTTTTTTAATAAATCCAGGATTTTATTTCATCAATTCTCTTAACAATCAAAGTAGTAATTTATAAGAAGTTTCTTATAATGTTCTTTAGATAATGGTGTATAAAATTCTACCATTTATTAGTTCAGTATGTATACTCCAGAGTTTTCACAGTGTAAAAATTTTGTTTTGAATTTTGAATTAGTATTTTCCCTTTAACTTGAGGTAAATGAGTGGGACTGGTGTCTTTGAAATTTGGACCTCAAAGTGGACAATAGTAAAACCCCAACCTTTGAAACACAAAAGCCTTTTAACAGAAGGATGTCATCAGTGTCTTAAGGACCTTTGAAAATTATTCATCAATGTTAATATGAATAAATGACATTTGATTCTAGAGTTTCTGATTTTGTATGTTATTTACAAGAACAGTAAAATAAAAAAATACCCCTGCAATCTCACAACTATCTGATCATAAAGAAAATAATGGCCTTGTTCAAAGCTTAGAGAATTTAGGAGGTTGTAGACGAGGGAACAAGAACAGGACCAAAAAATCCAGGTGGGGTCGACTTTGATCTACACATTTTCTCTTAAATAACTTCAGATACACTAGGTTTTAAAAGTATTCTAGGATTCCTTTGCAGAATGAGTTGCGAATGAAGGAACACATTGTGAAATGTCTAAGCTTTTTGTCTTTCCTGTTCCATTTTATCATCCTTACTCAGGACACTGGTGCTATTGTCCTCAGATCCACTCTTTCATCACTACAATGAATGCTTTTTATGCATGAACTAGAGAAATAGAGTTAGACTGAATGTGCAAAATGTGCAGACAGATCACTCTGTGTCAAGAATGCAGGATTATTTCGTAAAAGATTCTTCCATTATTTATAATATTTACTTGCAAAAAAACTCACAGACAAAAATAAAATGTTTAGCAAACCATGTAATTTATTCAAAATATATCATATTTTGATAATATATTTCACCATCTATAAACTGACTTTTTTTAAGAAAAAATATATATGATCTAATATTTGTCACATTCCTTTATCCTTACTAATTAAAAAAATTATTATGTATAATTCTTAGCATGGATAATTGGCTCACCATATCCAATTTTATTGATGAGATAGATATTTGGGGGAAGAACATTGAAAGTTCTTTTTTTCCCTTTCTTAAAAAATGTGTTTATTTGATAACTAATTTTAGTATCTAATTGGTGGTGCTAGCATTTCTGACTCAAATTGAAAGTCAAATAAATGAAAATAGAAGTATTTTGATATTAATTATCATGTTAAACTAAAATATTATTATAACTATTGACAATATCCTATTAGTAATAGTATTCAACATCATAATAAAAATGATAACACATAAAAGGACAATGTGATCAATATTTTTTAAAAGTTGATATTCAGGTGCTATAAGAGAGTTGACAAAGGAGATATTATTTCTAGCTAAGACACACCAAGTGTGCCTTGCAGGAGTTGGAATCTGAGCTGCCTCATAAATATATGGTTTATCAGTTTGTATTTCATGGCATATAATAGCAATTGATAATTTCAGTAGACAGGGACTTGTGTAAGTATTAGGTGACTTACAAATTGAAATAAGATTGGAATAGCTGGAAGTTCCTAGGCTTAACTTATAGGAGCATTTCTGAATTACCAGAAATCACCACCTGACTGAAAGAAAATATCTATGTTCTAAGATGATATTGCTTTGCTCCGAAACTATCAGGGTCTACTTCATGTTTCTCCTGTAGTGTCATCCACAGGATACATAGAGCATAATTACCTGCAATATGCACTTCAGGCACAGTTGAATCTAAGCCAAATGAAAAATCCGTTTGCACTGCATTCTAGAACAGTGGAAAATCTTTTCTTGGTTAGAATACCTCTTTATGCTGAGAGTATTACTGGTAATTATATAAATGGAGAAGAGCAACACACTCAAATGTGATGCATCTCATCTCCAAAGTCCAAAGAAACTCATCTTCTATCACTTTCCTATTAGTTCAGGTCGCAAGGCAAAGCAATTTGTCATTAATTTTAAGGGGCTATCCTAAAATGTCCCTAACACTGTAACACAGACATCTCAGGTAGCATGATGATCTGTCAAATTTTCATTAGTGATGTGGGTCAATGTAATAAAGAACTTTGCATATTAATTATGAGGTAGAGCTGGAGTGTTATTATACCCCTAAACAAAGTTTCTAGAACTTTAAATTAAGGCACTCTGTTGTCCTTGTCATGAGAATGCAAACAGCTTCTACTTTTCTTGGGTTATATTCATAGAGATAAATTATGTACAAAATTATCGGTTATTCAATGTATACCAGAGTTGTGTTGATTTGTCCCATTAAAGAGTCTATATTTGAAACATAAATTGCAATTTGAATTGTCTAATTTAGTTTACAATAATCCACCATAAACCTTCAAGATACATTTGTTATCAACAATATCAAATGAGAATAATTGAGAAAGTAAAGAAAAAAATTACCTTATTTTCTTTCAAATATGTAAGGTGTTAATAAACACTGCTATTCCTACAGGTCTTTGGTTTATTGATTATATAGTGAAGTGTAATTCCACAAATGTCCACTTGGTCTTTCTAATTATAATCAACTTTCCTGGCTAAAATTACTTAGTGATTTAGCATTGGAGGTTTAGGAAATGTTTTATAATGCAGAGCACAATGTACAAAAAAAAAAAATGTCAGCGAAAAGAACCATAGAAAATCTGTTCACTTTTTCCAAATTTTCATAATAAAATGTGTAGAGTTATAGAACAGAAAAAGAAGAAAATACATTATTAAATATGATAGGAGTAACTGTTCCTAATCAGATGATAGTTATCAGTCTTCTGCTTGAAAGGGTTATTGAACTGCCAAGTTAGCCTTAAAGTTAGCCAAGCAAAGTACCTTAAATATCAGACTTCTAAATGTAAAAGAAGGCTGTAAAATCATCTGAGAGAAAAAGTGGTTTGGTTGTAAAATAACAAAAATTAGATGTCTATTAGAAAATATTTGTATGATTTTAAAATAGAATATAACTAAGCCTCTTAAATTTCCAAAAGAAAATCATTTTGGACCCCAAATTTTATATTTAATTCAAATATAAATCTGATGTGAGAATTTTGCAGACACTCAATGATTCACATATTACTCTGATTGAGAAAACAAAATTGGAACTTTCTGTAATCACTAAAGTTAAGGGCATTGCATATTTCGACAGAAAAAAATGCTTTACCTTCAGATATAATCTTTTTTTTTTTTCATGGGACCAGCCGCTCTGTGGCATGTGGGATCTTCCCAGACCAGGGCATGAACCCATGTCCCCTGCATCGGCAGGCAGACTCTCAACCACTGCACCACCAGGGAAGTCCCAGATATAATCTTTAAAAATATTTCTTTACCATGTTGCCATTCATTTTCTGTTTTTCTCTTATTTTACTTTTTGAGGGAGATCTTTGTTTCCTATTTACCTTAGGATTAATTTAAATATCTCTATAAAAAGGACACTACAGTAAAGATTCTTAACTTCTCAAGGATATCCTTCATATAACAGAGTATCAGTTCACATATTAAGTAAGAATTTTACCACAGTATAACTCCTTTTACACTTATCCATTCTTTGTGTAATATATTTTACCTATAAATTTATAAATTCTACATTTCATTATTTTTCATGTATCAAATATCCTTTAAATAGTTATTAATACTGAAAGAATATGTACAACATGTTTACTCATTCCATTGCTTTTTATTCCTTCATAGAACTAAATTTCTTCAGAAGATTAAACTCCCCTGTAAAACTTGCAAATTAAAATACTTTTCCCTTCTGAGTTTTCCCTTAATTCTCTTTTTTTGGATTTAATAATAAATCTAACTGGACAGGGAAGATCATTTATTCTTCTTGACTATTTCTGACTTTGTTTTCTTCCTTAGCCAAGTCTGATTTCATTTTCTAAATGAGTATTATTTTGTTTTCTTCTTCACAGCAACATTTGGAAGCTAGTTTTGATTATATTATCTGAACATATGGTCTTCTCCGAATGACAGACAACACTGGTCATATCCTTCTTTTTAGCCCTTTTGTTTATGTGTGTTTAGGATTCTGCTATCTCTTCATTTTTAGAAGCCATTCTCTCTGCCAATGGACATAATAATATAATTTTAAAAGGCAGGTGATTTCTATCTAATGAAAGAATAACAGAGTGCTCATACTACATGTTAAATCATTAATTATATTTAATCTGATTATTGGATAAAATCCTTAAAGTTTGTTGTTTGCACACTGTGTGTATGTGAATAACAAAAAGAGCTTAGATTAAAAAGATCAATAAGATGAAAATCAATTTTTGCTTCAAGGAACATCTCAAAGAGATTATTCAGGTCTACCTAAACATCCCAACCTGAAAGTGATGCAGCTGATTACTGAATTTTCTGTGAAATACAGCAAATTGTCCTTTGTATTTACATGTGATCAGTGGCCAAAGTTGAAAAACTAAGGCTACTTCTTATCTATATTTCTTTGTGGTGAGTGTATGTGCAACTTTTCCTAATAAAAAAGAAGATAACAGAGTTTTACAGAATTTTGCTTCTAACTGTAACCCTTTTGTGTCTATGATTGGCTCCATTTCAAAACTTTTGGAGATGAATCTTTCAACTGTGTGGACTATAGATTTATCTAACTGGAACATATCTACCATAACATGGTGAAATGTATGCAATTTAAAAGATTGAAACAGTTTTCTATGGTTTAGAGATCAGAGGACTCTGATTAAATAAAACTGGCTTTTCTTGATTTGGATAAAATTTATATGAAAGACTCTGACTTAGTGTTAGAATTAAATGCTCATGAAATTAAAAAGTATACTTCTTGCTTATGAAGTGCTCTTTGCCTACCTTAGATAATAGAAGGATTCTAATTTCATGCCATGTCCTCATTTATCTTGGCAAAAACAAGACAGCCCCACAGAAATGCATGATGTCTAAGCAAGATGTTGGCAATAACTCTCTGTGTCTGCAAAAAAATGTTGAATTTTATTTAATATCTCTAGATTAGTACTTTATTAAACAACACAAAGAAAATAGGGAGATATATCCTCTGATCCTATACCTCTAATCCTGTATTTCTCTGGCTTTAAATTCTGTGCATGGAGCGAAATTCTTACTCAGACCTCAGTCTTAGATAAAATGGACCACAAACTGTAGAGAGTAGGCATCCCCAAACTTCTTATAGCTTTCCTGAGTAGTTCATAAGATTTGTTTGGTGTGTGTGTGAAATATTTTGGGGAGATTCAACTTTATTCTAATTGTTATTGTTACTAAAACTTTTAATAGTAGTAGAACTTCTTAAGACATACTATGACTAAAAACAGTCAACTCAAAAATAATGGAACAGGTTTAGATTTTTTGAAGATAGTGGAGTAGGAAGACCCTGAGCTCACCTCTACCATGGGCACACCAAAATAAAACTATTTACAGAGCAACTGTCAGTACAAGCAACCTGAAAACTAGTGAAAAATTGCTCCACAACTAAAGATATAAATAAAGAACCACAGTGGGATAGGTAGAAGAGATGGAGACACAGTATAGTCAAGACCGACACCCTTGGGTAGATGACCCATATAACAGAGAATAATCACAATTGCAGAGGTTCTTCCTAAGGCGTAAGGGATCTGAGCCCCACATCAGACTTCACAGTATAGGGAAGGAAGAGAAGCACCCAGAATATCTAGTTTTGAAGGCCAGCAGGACTTGCATACAAAGAACCAGATTGTGATAGAAAAAGGAGTGTCCCTTTTGTGTGTGTGTGTGTGTGTGTGTGTGTGTGCCTCTTAAAGGGCACACACAAAATCTTACATTCAACAAGACCCAGCGCAAGGCAGTAATTTGAGACTGGGTCAGATTCATTTGTTGATGCCTCCTGGAAAAGAGGCAGCTAGGATTACCTTAGAGAGAGGGCTGCTGGTGGCAGCCATTTTTGAAAGTTGTTATACCACGAGGTCTCTGGTGCTGAAAAAGGCCATTTTGAGTCCTACATTTACCCTATTAGCACTGCAGGCTTATTGAACCACCAACAAATTGGCACCAGTCCCAAGACCCCAAAGACAAGCCAGCCAGCCACATGGAGAGTCAGTCCCATCCACCAGTGGTGAAGCACCAAATGTGGGTCTCCCAGAGCCCCACAGTCACCTGCCCAGTAATCTGACTGCACCCACTAGTGGGCCCGGGACACAGCCCTGCATACCATCAGGGCAAATAAGCCCCCAGAAACCCTGGGCTACTTGGCTAGCAATGCCAGGACCCACACCAGATCACAAGCTGCCTGACAGGCTTCACGTGAGGCAGGACAAGTCAGCCAACTGGATCAATGTCCAGCCCCAACTACCAAAATTCTGATGGTAGTCAGTTCCACCACATTAGAAGGGTCCATGTAGTCCCTATAGGGGGCAATACCAGAGAATATAATTGAGATAACCAGAGGGGATTTTGCTGCTGGCCTCCTTATAACTTCTCCCATATGAGGTCTCTTCTTGATAATTGGGAAATGTAACCTACTGACATAATACATAGAGATAAAAACAAGGAATTAGGCAAAATGAAGCAATAGAGGAATATGTTCCAAACAAATGGACAAGATAAAATCCCAGCAGAAGAGATAAGCAAAATGTAGATAAGCAATCTACATGATAAAGAGTTCAAGATAATGATCATAAAGATGCTGAATAAGCTTGAGAAAATGGATGAACACAATGAGGTTAACAAAGATTTAAAATATAAAAAAGAACCAGAGTTAAGAATACAATAACTGAATTGAAAAATACCCTAAAAAAGGCTTCCCTGGTGGTGCAGTGGTTGAGAGTCTGCCTGCCAATTCAAGGGACACAGGTTCATGCCCCGGTCTGGGAAGATACCACATGCTGCAGAGCAGATGGGTCTGTGAACCATGGCTGCTGAGTCTGTGCAGCTGGAGCCTGTGCTCCACAATGGGAGAGGTCACAATGGTGAGAGGCCCATGTACCACACACACACACAAAAAAAAAAACACTAGAAGGAATTAATAGTACATTAATTAATACAGAAGAATGGATCAACGAACTTAAAGACAGAGTAGTGAAAATCTTCCAAACTAATAAATAAATAAATAGATAAATAAATAAAAATTTAAAAATGAGAGCAGATTAAGAGACCTCAGAGACAATATTAAGCATACTAACATTCACTTTAAAGGGGAACCAGAAGGAAAAGAGAGAGAAAGGGGCAGAGAACATATTGGAAGATATAATACAGTAAGTCCCCTACATATGAACCTTCAAGTTGTGAACTTTCAAAGATGCAAAAGAATGTTCTCATGTCCAGTCATGTAAGTTAGTTCACATGTCTGGTGTACGTTTTCATGTGTGTGCATCCTCTACAAGTGGTTGTGCTTTTGTGTACTTTACTGTAGAGTACTATATAGAGTACAGTACTACAGTATCTTTACTTCAAGCCCAGGATGTCAAGAAGCAAGTGTAAAAGCAGTGGTGATGTAGCTGGTACTGCTAAGAAGTGCCAGCTATTGTACTGTACTACGGTAGTTTTCAAGGTATTGTACTGTAAAATTTAAAAATGTTTACTTCTTGTGTTTGTTTTATATGTATCAATTTGTGTGAAAAGTATTATAAACCTATTACAGTTCAGTAGTATAATAGCCAGTTGTGTTAGTTGGGTACCTATGCTAACTTTGTTGGACTTAAAGAACAAATTGGACCCATGAACATGCTCTCAAAATAGAACTCATTCGTATGTAGGGGGCTTACTGTATCTAAAAACTTGCTTAACTAGGAAAAAAATCAGACATCTAGGTTCAGGAAGCACAGAGAGTTCCAAACAAGATTAAACCAAAGAGGAACACACCAAAATGCTCTAATTAAAATAGCAAAAAAATAAAGATGAAGAATTAAAATATACTATTTATATACAAGGAAACTCCCATAAGTCTTTCAGCTGACTTTGTAGCAAAACATTTGCAGGCCAGAATGGAAAGGCACAATATATTCAAAGTGAGAGAGGGGGAAGATGGTGGAAGAGTAGGATGCGGAGATCACCTTCCTCCCCTCAGATACATCACAAATACATCTACATGTGGAACAACTCCTACAGAACACCTACTGAACACAGGCAGAAGACCTCAGACCTCCCAAAAGGCAAGAAACTCCCCACGTACCTGGGTAGGGAAGGAGAAAAAAGGATAAACAAAGACAAAAGAATAGGGACGAGACCTGCACTAGTGGGAAGGAGCCATGAAGGAGGAAAGGTTTCCACACACTAGAAACCCCTTCATGGGCAGAGACTGTGGGTGGCAGAAGGGGAGAGCTTCTGAGCCCCAGAGGACAGTGCAGCCACAGGGATGTGGAGGGCAAAGTGGAGAGATTCCTGCACAGAGGATCGGTGATGACCAGCACTCACCAGCCCGAAAGGCTTGTCAGCTTACCTGCTGACGGGGTGGGCGGGGCTGGGAGCTGAGGCTCGGGCTTTGGTCGGAGCGCAGGGAGAGGACTGGCAGTGAAAACACAGCCTGAAGGGGTTAGTGCACCACGGCTAACCAGGAGGGAGTACAGGAAAAAGTCTGGAGCTGCCGAAGATGCAAGAGATTTTTTCTTCCCTCTTGTTTCCTGGTGCGTGAGGAGAGGGGATAAAGAGCGCTTCTTAAAGGAGCTCCAGAGAAGGGTGCAAACCATGGCTAACAGCATGGATCACAGAGATGGGCATGAGACGCTAAGGCTGCTGCTGCCGCACCAATAAGCCTGTGGGCGAGCACAGGTCACTATCCACACACCCCTTCCAGGGAGCCTGTGCAGCTCGCCACTGCCAGGGTTCCAGGATCCAGGGACAACTTCCCTGGGAGAACGCACGACATGCCTCAGTCTGGTGCAATGTCATGCCAGCCTCTGCCGCCGCAGTATCGCCCCGCAATCCATAACCTTCCCGCCTCCCACATTGAGTGAGCCAGAGCCCCCGAATCAGCGGCTCCTTTAACCCCATCATGTCTGAGAGAAGAACAGACACCCTCGGGCGACCTACATGCAAAGGCAGGGCCGAATCCAAAGCTGAACGCTGGGAGCTGTGGGAACAAAGAAGAGAAAGGGAAATCTCTCCCAGCAACCTCAAGATCAGTGGATTAAATCCTCACAGTCAACTTGATGTACCCTGCAACTGTGGAATATCTGAATACACAATGAATCATCCCAAATTGAGGAGGTGGACTTTGAGAGGAAGATTTATGATTTTTTCCCCTTTTCCTCTTTTTGTGAGTGTGTATGTGTATGTTTCTGTGTGAAATTCTTTTGGTATAGCTTTGCTTTCACCATTTGTCCTAAGGTTCTATTTGTCTGTTTATTTTTGTTTTAACTTTTCAAAAAATATTTTTCTTAATAATTATTTTTTTAATTTAATAACATTATTTTAATTTCCCTTATTTTACCCTCCTTCTTTCTTTCTTTCTTTTTCTACTTTTTCTCCTTTTATTCTAAGACGTGTGGATGAAAGGCTCTTGTTGCTTCAGCCAGGATTCAGTGCTGTGCCTCGGAGGTGAGAGAGCCAACTTCAGGACACTGGTCCACAAGAGACCTCCCTGCTCCACATAATATAAAACGGTGAAAATCTCCCAGATATCTCGATCTCAACACCAACACCAAACTTCACTCAATGACCAGCAAGCTACAGTGCTGGACAACCTATGCCAAACAACTAACAAGACAGGAACACAACCCCACCCATTAGCAGAGAGGCTGCCTAAAATCATAATAAGTCCACAGACACCCCAAGGCACACAACCAGACGTGGATCTGCCCACCAGAAAGACAAGATCAAGCTTCATCCACCAGAATACAGGCACTAGTCCCCTCCACCAGGAAGCCTACACAACCCACTGAACCAACCTTAACAACTGGGGACAGACACAAAAAACAATGGGAACAATGAACCTGAAGCCTGCAAAAAGGAGACCCCAAACACAGTAAGATAACCAAAATGAGAAGACAGACAAAAACACACAGCAGATGAAGGAGCAAGATAAAAACCAACCACACCTAGCAAATGAAGAGGGATTAGGCAGTCTACCTAAAAAGCAATTCAGAATAATGATAGTAAAGATGATCCAAAACCTTGGAAATAGAATAAAGGCAAGAAACATTTAACAAGGAACTAGAAGAACTAAAGATAAAACAAGCAATGATGAACAACACAATAAATAAATTAAAAATACTCTAGAAAAGTTCAATGGCAGAATATCTAAGACAGAAAAACGGATAAGTGACCTGGAGATAAAATAGTGGAAATAACTACTGCAAAGCAGAATAAAGAAAAAAGAATGAAAAGAACTGAGGACAGTCTCAGAGACCTCTGGGACAACATTAAATGCACCAACATTCGAATTATAGGTGTTCCAGAAGAAGAAGAGAGAAAGAAAATGACTGAGAAAATATTTGAAAAGATTATATTTGAAAACTTCCCTAATATGATAAAGGAAAGAGTTAATCAAGTCCAGGAAGAAAAGAGAGTCCCATACAGGATAAATCCAAGGAGAAACACACCAAGACACATATTAATCAAACTTTCAAAAATTAAATAAAAAGAAAACATATTAAAAACAGCAAGGGATAAACAACAAATAACACACAAGGGAATCCCCATAAGTTTAATGGCTGATCTTACAGCAGAAACCCTACAAGCCAGAAGGGACTGGCAGGACATATTTAAAGTGATGAAGGAGAAAAACCTGCAACCAAGATTACTCTACCCAGCAAGGATCTCATTCAGATTTGATGGAGAAATTAAAACATTTACAGACAAGCAAAAGCTGGGAAAGTTCAGCACCACCAAACCAGCTTTACAACAAATGCTAAAGGATCTTCTCTAGGCAAGAAACACAAGAGAAGGAAAAGACCTATAATACCAAACCCAAAACAATTAAGAAAATGGGAACAGGGGCATACATATCAATAACTACGTTAAATGTTAATGGATTAAAGGCTCCAACCAAAAGACACAGACTGGCTTAATGGATGCATAAATAGGACCCATATATATGCTGTCTACAAGAGACCCACTTCAGACCTAGAGACACATACAGACTGAAAGTGAGGGGATGGAAAAAGATATTCCATGCAAATGGCAATCAAAGAAAGCTGGAGTAGCAATTCTCATATCAGACAAAATAGTCCTTAAAATAAAGACTATTAGAAGAGGCAAAGAAGGAAACTACATAATGATCAAGGGATAGATCCAAGAAGAAGATAAAACAACTGTAAATATTTATGCACCCAACAAAGGAGCACCTCAATACATAAGGCAATACTAACAGCCATAAAAAGGGAAATCGACAGTAACACATTCATAGTAGGGGACTTTAACACACCACTTTCAACAATGGACAGATCATCCAAATGAAAATAAATAAAGAAACACAAGCTTAAAATGATACATTAAACAAGATGGACTTAATTGATATTTATAGGATATTCCATCTCAAAACAACAGTATACACATTTTTCTCAAGTGCTCATGCAACATCCTCCAGGATAGACCATATCTTGGGTCACAAATCAAGCCGTGGTAAATTTAAGAAATTTGAACTTGTATCAAGGATCTTTTCTGACCACAGCACAATGAGAGTAAATATCAATTACAGGAAAAGATCTGTAAAAATACAAACACATGGATACTAAACAATACACTACTTAATAATGAAGTGAACACTGAAGAAATCAAAGGAGAAATCAAAAACTACCTAGAAACAAATGACAATGGAGACAAACGACCCAAAACCTATGGGATGCTGCAAAAGCAGTTTTAAGAGGGAAGTTTACAGCAATACAATCCTACTTTAAGAAACAAGAAACATCTCGAAAAAACAAACTCACCTTGCCCTAAAGCAATTAGAGAAAGAACAAAAAAAACCAAAGGTAGCAGAGGGAAAGAAATCATAAAGATCAGATCAGAAATAAATGAGAAAGAAATGAAGGAAATGTAGCAAAGATCAATAAAACTAAAATCTGGATCTTTGAGAAGGTAAACAAAATTGATAAACCACTAGCCAGACTTATCAAGAAAAAAAGGGAGAAGATTCAAATCAATAGAATTAGAAATGAAAAAGGAGGAGTAACAAGTGACACTGCAGAAATACAAAAGATCATGAGAGATTACTACAAGCACCTCAATGCCAATAAAATGGACAACCTGTAAGAAATGGACAAACTCTTAGTAATGCACAACCTGCCATGACTGAATCAGGAAGAAATAGATATATGAACAAACCAATCACAAGCACTGAAATTGAAACTGTGATTAAAAATCTTCCAACAGGGCTTCCCTGGTGGCGCAGTGGTTGAGAGTCCACCTGCAGATGCAGGGGACGCGAGTTCGTGCCCTGGTCCAGGAAGATCCCACGTGCCACAGAGCGGCTGGGCCCGTGAGCCATGGCCGCTGAGCCTGCGCATCCAGAGCCTGTGCTCCACAACGGGAGAAGCCACAGCAGTGAGAGGCCCGCGTACTGCCAAAAAAAAAAAAAAAAAAATCTTCCAACAAACAAAAGCCCAGGACCAGATGGCTTCACAGGCGAATTCTATCAAACATTCTATCAAACTCTTCCAAAATATAGCAGAGGGAGAAACACTCCCAAACTCATTCTATGAGGCCACCATCACCCTGATACCAAAACCAGACAAGGATGTCACAAAGAAAGAAAACTACAGGCCAATATCACTGATGAACATAGATGCACAAATCCTCAACAATATACTAGCAAACAGAAATGAACAGCACATTAAAAGTATCATGCACCATGATCAAGTGGTGTTTATTCCAGGAATGCAAGGATTCTTTAATATATGCAAATCAAACAATGTGATACACCATATTAACAAATTGAAGGAGAAAATCCATATGGTCTTCTCAATAGATTCAGAGAAAGCTTTCAACAAAATTCAACACCCATTTATGATAAAAACCCTGCAGAAAGTAGGCATAGAGGGAACTTTCCTCAACTTAATAAAGGCCATACATTACAAACCCAGAGCCAACAATGTCCTCAATGGTGAAAAACTGAAAGCATTTCCACTAAGATCAGGAACAAGACAAGGTTGCCCACTTTCACCACTCTTATTCAACATAGTTTTGGAAGTTTTAGACACAGCAATCAGAGAAGAAAAGGAAATAAAAGAATCCAAACTGGAAAAGGTGAAGTAAAGCTGTCACTGTTTGCAGATGACATGATACTATACATAGAGAATCCTAAAGATGCTACCAGAAAACTTCTAGAGCTAATCAATGGATTTGTAAAGTAGCAGGATATAAAATCAATGCACAGAAATCTCTGACATTCCTATGATAAATGATAAAAAATCTGAAAGGGAAATCAAGAAAACACTCCCATTTACCATTGCAACAAAAATAATAAAATATTTAGGAATAAACCTAACTAAGGAGACAAAAGACCAGTATGAAGAAAATTATAAGACACTGATGAAAGAAATTAAAGATGATACAAATAGATGGAGAGATATACCATGTTCTTGGATAGGAAGAATCAACATTGTGAAAATGACTGTACTACCCAAAGCAATCTACAGATTCAATGCAATCCCCATCAAACTACCTCTGGCATTTTTCACAGAAATAGAACAAAAAATTTCACAATTTGTATAGAAACACAAAAGATCCCAAATAGCCAAAGCAATCTTGAGAACAAAAAACGGAGCTGGAGGAATCAGGCTCCCTGACTTTACACTGTATTACAAAGCTACAGTAATCAAGACAGTATGGTACTGGCACAAAAATAGAAAGATAGATCAATGGAACAGGATAAAAAGCCTAGAGATAAACCCATGCACATATTGTCACCTTATCTTTGATAAAGCAGGCAGGAATGTACAGTGGAGAAAGGACAGTCTCTTCAATAAGTGGTGCTTGGAAAACTGGACAGGTACATGTAAAAGTATGAGATTAGATCACTCCCTGACATGATACACAAAAATAAGCTTAAAATGGATTAAAGACCTAAATGTAAGGCCAGAAACTATCAAACTCTTAGAGGAAATCATAGGCAGCACACTCTATGACATAAATCACATCAAGATCCTTTTTGACCCACCTCCTAGAGAAATGGAAGTAAAAAAAAAAATAAACAAATGGGACCTAATGAAACTTCAAAGCATTTGTACAGCAAAGGAAACCATAAACAAGACCAAAAGGCAACCCTCAAAATGGGAGAAAATATTTGCAAATGAAGCAATTGACAAAGGATTAGTCTTCAAAATTTACAAGCAGCCCATGCAGCTCAATAACAAAAAAACAAACAATCCAATCCAAAAATGGTCAGAAGACCTAAATAGACATTTCTCCAAAGAAGATATACAGACTGCCAACAAACACATGAAAGAATGCTCAACATCATTAATCATTAGAGAAATGCAAATCAAAACTACAATGAGATATCATGTCACACCAGTCAGAATGGCCATTACCAAAAAATTTATAAACAACAAATGCTGGACAGGGTGTGGAGAAAAGGGAGCACTCTTGCACTGCTGGTGGGAATGTGAATTGGTACAGCCACTATGGAGAACAGTATGGAGGTTCTTACAAAACTACAAATAGAACTGCCATATGACCCATAAATCCCACTAATGGGCATATACCCTGAGAAAACCATAATTCAAAAAGAGTCATGTACCAAATTGTTCATTGCAGCTCTATTTTAATAGCAAGGAGATGGAAACAACCTAAATGTCCATCATCAGGTGAATGGATAAAGAAGATGTGGCACATATATACAATGGAATATTACTCAGCCATAAAAAGAAACGAAATTGAGCTATTTGTTATGAGGTAGATGGGCCTAGAGTCTGTCATACTTAGTGAAGTAAGTCAGAAAGAGAAAGACCAATACCTTATGCTAAGACATATATATGGAATTTAAGAAAAAAATGTCATTAAGAACCTAGGTGTAAGACAGGAATAAAGACCCAGACCTACTAGAGAGTGGACTTGAGGATATGTGGAGGGGGAAGGGTAAGCTGTGACAAAGGGAGAGAGTTGCATGGACATGTATACACTACCAAACTTAAAATAGATAGTTAGTGGGAAGAAGCCTCATAGCACAGGGAGATCAGGTCGGTGATTTGTGACCACCTAGAGGGCTGGGATAGGGAGGGTGGGAGGGAGAGAGATGCAAGAGGGAAGAGATATGGGAACATATGTATAAGTGATTCACTTTGTTATAAAGCAGAGACTAACACACCATTGTAAAGCAATTATACTCCAATAAGTTGTAATATATATATATATATATATTTATATATATATATATATATATATATATATATTCAAAGTACTGAAAGTACAAGAAATGTACAAAAGAAGAAAAAAAAATGAATACACTGTGTGTCAAAGCTACTATTCAGATATGAAATAGAGATAAATAGTTTTATAGACAATCAAAATCTAAATATTTCACTGTTCCTAAGTTGGCTTTACAAGCAATATTAAAGGGACTTCTTTAAATGGAAAAGACAACAACTAGAAATATCAAAATTATGAAAGGAACACTCTTACTGGTATAGGAAAAAATAAAGTAAATATAGTAAATCAACTACTTAGAAAGCTAGTAGGAAGATTAAAAACAAAAGATGTAAATTCACATATATCTGCAATAAGTAGTTAAGGGACACACAAAATAAAAAATGTAATATATGATGTCAAAAACATTAAATGTTGTGGGGGGGATTAAAAATGCAGGGTTGGTAAAATGTGTTTGAACATAAGAGGTACAAATTAATCACATGTATATAAGTTTTGCTATATATAACTCATGGTAACCACAAACCAAATATATATAATAAATAGATAAAGTAATAATAAAAATAACTAAAAATAATAACATAAGAAAAACCTACCAAAAATTTATAATAAATATTCACACAACTGATGAGAAAATCCAAACATATTAAAGATAATCATCAAATCACAAGGGAGAAGAGCAAGAAAAGTAAAAAGGGACATATAAGAACTACAAAAACAAATGCAAAGCAATGAACAAAATGACAATAACTACATACATGTCAATAATTACTTTAAACGAAAATGGACTAAATGCTCCAAGCAAAAGTCATAGAGTGGCTCAATGGATAAAAAACGGGACCCATCTATATGCTGCTTACAAAAGACTCACTACAGAATTCAAGACACAGACTGAATATGACAGAATGGAAAGAAGTATTATTTGCAAGTGGAAACAAACAAAAAGAAAGTTGAAGTAGCAATACTTATACAAAGATGGTAATAAAAAACAAAGAAAGAAGCTACATCATAATAAAGAGATCAATCCAATAGAAGATATGATCATTGCAAATATATATGCACCCAACATAGGAGCTCCTAAATACATCAAGCAAATATTAACAAACATAAAGGGATAAATTGACAGCAACACAATAATAGTAAGGGACATTAACACTACACTTACCTCAAGTGATGTAACAGACCAGATGTAACAGATCCTGGACAAATCACGAGGACAAAAAATCAATAAGGAAACATTGGCTTTAAATGACACATTAGACCAGATAAGCTTAACTGATATATGTAGGATATCCCACCCCAAAGCAGCAGAATATACTTTTTTTTCAACTGGAAATGGAATATTCTCCAAGATAGATCACATGCTAGGGATATAAAGCAAGTCAATAAATTTTAAAAGATTGAAATAATATCAAGCATCTTTTCCAACTATGACACTATGGGGCTAAAAATAAAGTATAAGAAAAAAACTACAAAAAACACAAACAGTTGGAGGCTAAACAATATTCTGCTAGACAGCCCATGGGTCACTGAAGATATCAAAACATGAAGTCAAGACATAATTGCAGACAAATGAAAATGAGAGTACAATAACCCAGAATCTATGGGACACAGCCAAAATGCTAAGAGCAAAGTGTATAACCATACATGCTTACCTCAGAAAACAATAAAAATCTCAAATAAATAAACTAACCTTACACCCAAATAAACTATAAAAAGAAGAATTTAAAAAAGGGACCCAAATGTAGTAGAAGGAATGAATGATAAAGATCACAGCAGTAATAAATACAATTGAGACTAAAAATCAATAGAAAAGATTAATGAAACCAAGAGCTGGTTGTGTGAAAAGATAAACAAAATTTATAAACCTTTAGCAATATACATCAAGAAAAAAAAAAAGAGAGCACCCAAATAAATAAAACATGAAAGAGAAGTCCCAACTGCTGCCTCAGAAATACAAAGAATTTTGACATTAATACAACAATATAATGGACAACTTAGAAGAAATTCTTAGAATTCAATCTTAAAAGAATGAATCAGGAATAAATGGAAAATATGAACAGACCAATTACCAGTGGAAGTTGAATTGTTATTCATAAAACTGACAACAAACAAAGGTCTGGAGCCAGAAGGTTTCATGGGTGAATTCTACAAATTATTTAAATAAGAGTTAACATCTATATATTTCAAATTATTCAAAAAAATTAAAGAAAAAGGAAAGCTTCTAAACTCCTTCCACAAGGTCAGCATCACCTGGAAAACAAAACCAGACAAAGAAATTCCACACACACACATGCACACACACACAAAATTCCAGGTCAACATCACCAATGAAAACAAATGCAAAAATCCCCTAAAAAATTAGCAAACCAAATTCAACAGTATATTAAAAGGATCATACACTGTGATCAAGTGGGATTTATCCCAGTGATGCAAGAATGTTTCAATATTTGCAAATCAATCACTGTGATATATTACATTAACAAATTGAAGAATAAAAACCATATAACCATCTCAACAGATGAAGACACAGCTTTTTTTTTTTTTTTTTCATTACGTGGGCCTCTCACTGATGTGGCCTCTCCCTTTGCAGAGCACAGGCTCTGGATGTTCAGGCTCAGTGGCCATGACTCACAGGCCTAGCCGCTCCACGGCCTGTGGGATCTTCCCAGACTGGGGCACGAACCCATGTCCCCTGCATTGGCAAGTGGACTCTCAACCACTATGCCACCAGGGAAGCGTGAAGAAACAGCTTTTGACGAAATTCAAGATCAATTTATGATAAAAACTCTCATAAAAGTGGACATAGATGGAACGTACCTTAATGTAATAAAGGCCTTATATGACAAGCCCACACTTAACAACATACTCAATGGTGAAAAGATGAAAAAATTCCCATAAGATCAGGAATAAGACAAGGTTGTCCACTATCACCACTTCTATTTAACATAGTATTGGAAGTCTTAGCCTTAGCAATCAGACAAGAAAAAGGTGTAAAAGAAATCCAAATTGGAATGAAATTAAAACTGTCATTGTTTGCACATGACATAGTACTATATACAGAAAATCCTAAAGGCACCACCATGAAAAACTATTAGGACAAATAAATAAATTCAGCAAAGTTGAAGGATACAAATTTAAGATGCAGAATTCTGCTGCATTCTATACACTAACAATAAATTATCACAAAGAGAAATTAAGAAAACAGCCTTATTACAATTGCATTAAAAATAATAAAATACATAGGAGTAAATCTAAATAAGGAGGCCAATGGCCTGCACTCAAAAATCTATGACATTGATGACCGAAACTGAAGGCAACCCAAACAAATGGGAAGATATACAATGCTCATTGATTGGAAGAATCAGTACAGCTAAAATGACCATACCACCCTAGCAATCTACAGACTCAATGCAATTTCTATTAAAAACCAGTGAAATTTTTCACAGGACTAAAAAAGTAATTCTAAAATTTGTATAGAAACACAAAAGACCCTGAATGCCACAAAAAATGTTCTTGAGAAAGAAAAACAAAGTTTACCACACTTCCTGATTTCAAATTATACTAAAAGCTATAGCAATCAAAACAGTTTAGAACTGGCACAAAAGTAGACACATAGCTCAATGAAACAAAATAGTCTGGATGAAGCCACACTTAGATGTTCAATTATTCTATGACAAAAAATGCATGAATATATAATGGCAAAACAATAGCCTCTAATCAATCATGTTGGGAAAACTGAACAGTTCCATGCAAAAGAATCAAACTGGACTACTTTCTTACACAATATACAAAATTAAACTTGAAATAGACAAAAGCTTACATCTTAGATGTAAAACCATAAAAATACTAGAATAAAACATAAGCAGTATGTTTTTTGACATTGGCCTTAGCAGTAATTTTTTGGAAATGTCTCCTCAGGCAAGAGAAACAAAATAAAAAATAAATAGTACTACATCAATCTAAATAACTTTTGCATAGTGAAGGAGACTATGAACAAAATAAAAAAGAATAAAAAAAAAATGCCTCCTGCATGGGAGAAGATATTTGCAAAAGATACATCTCTAAGGGGTTAATATCCAAAATACGCAAAGGACTCATACAACTTGATGTCAAGAAAAAGAAAAAAAACAACCCAATAAAATATGGGCAAAGAAACTGAACAGACATTTTTTAAAGAAGACAGACAGATGGCCAACAGACATGAGAAAAGAAAGATGTTCGACATCACTAATCATCAGGGAAATGCAACTTAAAACCACAATAAGAGATCACCTCACACCTACCAGAATGGCCATGATCAAAAGGTCAACAAATAACAAGTGTTGGCAAAGATGTGGAGTAAAGCAAACCCTCATGCACTGTTTTTGTGACTATAAATTTTTGCAGTACTATGGAAAACAGTATGGAGTTTCCTCAAGAATTAAAGCTAGAACTCCCATATGATAAAGCAATTCCACTTTTGGGTATTCATCTGAAAGCATGAAATCATTACTTGAAAAAGATATTTGCACCCCAATGTTCATAGCAGCATTATTTACAATAACTAAGAAATGGAAGTAATTACGTGTCTATTGATAGATGAATGTAAAAGGAATATGTGGTATGTGTGTGTGTGTGTATATATATATATGTGTGTGTGTGTGTGTGTGTGTGTGTGTGTGTATGCAATATTACTCAGCCATACTAAAATAACAACATTTTGCCATTTGGATCAACATGAATGGATGTAGAGGTGAATTACGTCAGACAGAGAACCATAAAAACCATATGATTCCACCCACAAGCGGAATCTAAAAGTCAGAAGATGGGACATCCCTGGTGGTCCAGTGGTTAACTCTGCACTTCTACTTCAGGTGCTGTGGGTTCGATCCATGGTTGGGAACTAAGATCCTGCATGCTGCATGGAACAACTGAAAAACAGAAGAAATGAACAAATATAACAAAATAGAAACAAATCACAGATACAAAAATTAAACATGTGGTTGCCAGAGGGCAGTGAGGTGGGATGATGAGTGAAATAGATGAGGGAGTTTAAGGTATACAAACTTTTGATTACACGATATATGAGTCATGGGAATGACATGGACACCTTGGGGAATATCATCAATAATATCTTAATAACTTTGTTGACAAGTGGTAACTACTTATAGACCTTTTTGTAATGTATAAAAATATTGAATAACTATGTTGTGAACTAACATGGTGTTGTAGGTCACTGACACATATTTCAACTAAAAAAGCAGCAGTTGCAAAGAGAGTAAATCTTAAAAGCAGTCACACACACACATAAACTGTAACTACATGAGGTGATGGATGTTAACTAAACCTACTGTGGTGATCATTCCACAATATATACGTATATCAGATGGCTATGTCGCATACCTTGGGCAAATATAATATTACATGTTAACTCTATATCAATAAAGCTGAGAAAAAATTGTAAAGGTACCTAAGTCCCCATCCAAATCACTACTCAAGCATGCTGCCAAAAGCCTTAGTTTGATTCTTGGTGGAGCTGTCTGGAGTCAGGTACTTTTATAAAAATATAAGACAGAAGGAATCGTAGTCAAAGAGTAAGCTGAAAAAATTTCAGATACCTCAATCGTACCAATATGGAAAGTTGCTTCAGATTTCTGATTTTAGTTTGTCAGTGTATAAACATGGCACAGATTGTAACACATCTATAGACTTTTGGGAGACCAGAGCTGCATGAACACAATTGGAAATATCTAATGGGTGCTATTTAGTCAATTCTATGCCATTCTAGAAGAAAGAAATAGTAAGGAAGAATAGTAATTTGTCTAATATGGAGGTTTCCAATGAAAAATAATCATTTATTAAACTGAAAACA
Organism: Leucopleurus acutus; assembly: GCF_964270905.1. Taxonomy (NCBI): domain Eukaryota; kingdom Metazoa; phylum Chordata; class Mammalia; order Artiodactyla; family Delphinidae; genus Leucopleurus; species Leucopleurus acutus. The sequence continues at coordinate 41,692,896 of NC_139160.1, read as the reverse complement.
ATGTAATTATAAAAAAAATTTATTGTCTTTTTGTCTTGTAGCTGTGGAATATGCTACATTTTCTTCAAGATGAAAAACAGGAAAAAAACTTCCAGAAATTTAGTCTAATGTAACTGAATATGGCATACTTATTTTGCCATTTTGTAGAGAAAACTAATATTACACTAAAAAAAAAAATGTGGTTATACCACCCCTCCCCCACATTGTAGTTACCACAAACATGATTTCAATAATGCACTCTGGAATCAAAGAAACCCTTAGATTGAGGAGAGAATAGCCAAGGTGGAGCCATGCAGATGTAACTTCCTGGCTATCTTCAAGAAAGTATGAGTTGAAATATCTCTTTGAAAAAATTGAGTATGTAATAGATTGTCAGGCTTTAAAAATCAGCATGTCTTTTAGTAAGCCTGTCAGAGAATTAACTTCTGCAGGAAATAATTTAGTTTTTGACAAACCCAGTCCATTACTTTTTAGAATATCCCACTCTTTATAATTTACAGATTACAAATTCATTGTGAAGTTCTACAGGTTCCTCTGGTGTCAATCTTTTATAAAAAAAAAAAAAACGGAAGGTGGATCCAGACTTAGATTTGATTTATTTGACAAGAAAATTGGTGGTTTTGTTCTTTTATCAGGTAGTATGTAATGGTTGTCTTTCTTTTTATGATATTAGAATTCATTGCTTCTCAAATTTATGTCTTTTAAGTCATTACTACATCTTCGGTTTTCATTTTTAGCATGAGTGTACATAAATATTATAATATTTATAAAAAGATGGTCTTTTATATTATTTAGTTACTCTTCTATTATTCTTTGGTATAGTTGATATAGGATAGGAGGAGAAATATCTTCATTTTTTCTTTCCTATTTAACAAGTTGTCTAGATAAGGAATTGTCTCCCTAATGTCTTAGAACTTGACTAACTGGTTTTATTTTCTTATCTAAGCATCATTAGAAACTCATGAGTTTAAACATATTTGATGAGTTTTAATTCATTGCAGTTCTTACTCAAGCATAAATTACTTCTTCTGGCCAGCAGGATCCACTTTACTTTGACTCCTGAACCTTTTGACACAACCATAGTGTTTGCCAAGTTTGTTAACATCCTTACTTTTTGTTAGATTTGGACACTAAAATTATTCATTGCATTGCTATTTTTTTCTTTTTCTTTTTTTCTTTTATTTTTTTTTTTGCGGTACATGGACCTCTTACTGTTGTGTACTCTCCCGTTGCAGAGCACAGGCTCCGGATGCGCAGGCTCAGCGGCCATGGCTCACGGGCTTAGCCACTCTGCAGCATGTGGGATCTTCCCAGACTGGGGCACAAACCCGTGTTCCCTGCATCCGCAGGCAGACTCTCAACCACTGCGCCACCAGGGAAGCCCCTACATTGCTATTTTTAATCATTAAAAATTGTTTGATTTTTTTCTCTTAAAAGTTCAAAAATTATACTTTTTAATTTTTATAAATATATGAATAAGGTTTAATAAATGAATAAGGTTCACAAATCACAAATCTGAATATAAATTTAATATAAAATCTGATTACTGGTAATTTTTCTAGAGTACCTGATTATACACATTTGATTATATTTGACACTAATTGAGAGAAAAAAAAGTGGGCTACATTATAAGGTCTTGTTCTATGCTTCATATCAAACAGAAAATTCTAAAATACTTTTAACAATTTTCTCATAACTAAGCCTAGCTGTGATATTAATATAAATAAATGCCTTTGTTGAGGTATGCAGCTTTAAAAGATATATATTTTAATACTAAAACTGTGTGTATGGTTTTAGAAAATATAGGCTTTCCAAAATACAGAGGTAGTCCAAACTTGTAATTTATTCAGATTCTGTATAAATGTATAGCCTTCATTTAAATCAGTGCAGTGATTAAGAACAGAATAACAGCTGTGATGTTCTATCATGCACAAAATTTGGTAAAAAAAAGTTTTTATTTTTATTCAAATAGATGATATTGTTGACTGAAAAAAGTGCACAACCTAAAAGTTGCAAGTTATGTTTTATTCAGGGGGCAAAACTGAAGACTTAAGCCTCGCATACAGCATCTCAGATAACTCTGAGAGACTGCTCTGAAGAGGCAAGGAGGAAACCAGGATATGTAGGAGTTTTTGCAACAAAGGCCAGGTAGTCAGAACATCATAAGATTACTGTTAATTAAAGAAAACCAGATATCTCAAGTTAAGGAATTTAGTGCTTTTCTATATATGGGAAGATGCAAGAGTCTGGGCTCACTGAAATCATTCCTTTGATATGTACCTCAGCTATCTGGATACAGTATCCTGTGTTTTCTCATTCTGAGTTTCCTCAGGGTGCACAATGACCAAGGGGGTGGGGGGTGGCTACAGTGTCTGATGATTTGATGGTAGGAATTATATTTCTATCCTGAGCTCCCCCAGGGCTCACCATAGGGGCAGCTGTAATGTGATGTCTTGATGGCTGCAACGTCCTTTGTTTACTGATATGGCAAGCAATATTTTTCATTCACAATAACTGTGTCAAATTTACCTTTCAATCAATTCAATTTCATGAATTCTTTCATCAAAATCACCAGAAAAGGCCAGGAAAATTGTATATATGAAGCAGGAGAGTGTAATCTTGAACATTTGAAAAAATGTTTGTAATTTTGGTGATCGTGGATAATCAGAGGTGATTTACATAAATTTCAATTACAGATGGGTTGTAATGACTGTGAAGTCGTTGTCTAGCTGTCCACAACATAAACATGGGAAGGAAAGGCAATGGGAACAGGAAAGGCAAACAGAAACCTTGATATGGAATAAGTGGCAAAGAAACATTCATTTAGAGCAAATGTTCAAAATGTAAATAATTGTAGCAAAAAAAGTTGGTAGGGAATAAAATAGTATCTTTTAAAGAATCTACCTTGTGGGTATATAGGCCAGAAAATGAAAGAGTAAAATGAAAAGGAAGACAAATTGTAGCCAGCGCAATGGTAATCATTCTAGCAATCATTTGAATTGTTATTGTTGGACAATTGAGTGTTATAATTGCCACTTTGCTCTCTATTCACTATCTTGTTCATTCTTTTTCTTATATCTATACATAAATACAGTCATGTTTAAAAACACTGATATTCAGTGACCCAGCAATATCCCTGTAAATACTAAAATTACTGCAATTTGTTTCCAAATAAATTGGCTAAAACTCCGGGGTAATTTAACAAATGATTTTTAAAATGTTGCATAGTTTCAAGATGTGTCTTTTGCTCTAAAGTAGAAAAAAGTTGTTTCAAACTGTCTGTGATCAGATTGACTGTGAACTGTCACATACAATTTTTAGAATATGAATAAATCCAAATACTGTTGTATATTCACTAAACACAGTTTCCTGTCTAGAAAGAATACTATATAAGTGAAAGAATTTGTAGAGACAAGCAGGTAAATAATTTCTCTGATAAAAAAACCCCTCAGAATATGGTTTAATTCAAAGGAAACTGAATATAAGATTTAATGGTTTGTGTCAAGTGCTACATCTCAAAATAGATAATAATAAAAGCTAATATGTGTATTTGCCTTGCTGTTTTAGTCAAGCAGTTTTATTTTTAAAAAGCTTTATTGAGAACTGTAAAGCTCACCCATTTAAAGTGTACTATGCATTAATTTTAGCATATTCAATGATATGTGCAACCTCAATTAAGTGAATTTTAAAACGTGTTTACCACCACATTAAGACACATGACCTTTGGCTATCATCCTTTAACACCCTATTTCTGGCCACCATTCTAAGGAGCAGCTAATCTACTCTTTTTCTCTATAGATTTATGTAGTCTGGATATTTCATATAAGTTAAATCATATAATATATGGGGTTTTTTGTGACTAGTTCCTATCACTCAGCATAATGTTTTCAAGGATCATTCATGTTGTAATATGTCTCAGTTCAGTACTAAATTCCTTTCTGTTTTTGAATGAATAATATTACATTGTGTTAACATACCACATTTTATTTATTGGTGCTGTTTCTCTGAAAAAACCTAATACATGCGGGCACTATGTTACTGTGCAACATTATGCTTTAAGTTTCACAAAAATTTCCCTCTTCCATCACTATGTTAGAAGATAGTAGTAGGCTATAGAGAGACAATGTAGCATAGTACGAAAGTCACAGATTTTTGTAATCAGATGTACCTGCAAACAACTCCTTAATTTGTTACAAAGTACTATATATAAGCAGGTAAATAACCACAATTTATGTAATTGCAAAGTGAGAGAAATGATCACTCATGTGAGTCTACTGAGATATGAAGTTGTATATCATATATAATGTGGTGATATGATCCCCAGGATGTACTGTTTGTCGACATATTTCCATACCAAATACTAAATAGAGCCTTTTGGCAAGTTATATCAGAAGATTTATGATTTAAAGATGTAGCTGACAGGAAGAATTTTGTCATATATTGACATCCACAAGATTACTTTATTAAATGTCAGTTTATAGAAACTAGGTAAATAATGTAGTCACTTTATTTCTGTTGCCTAAAGGTTTTCAACAGCTTTCCTCCATTTAAATAATTTTTGGGCCACTAGATGTTACTGCTGACTTCAATAAATAATCTAAAAATTATTTTCAAACTCTGTAGTGTATAATAAAACCTCACTTTAAATCTCAATTTTGTAATATAGGACCTATCTAAAGAAGATATAGCGGCAAAATGAACTAGACAGTAGACAAAATAAAGTGATATAATTCTAAGAAAAGTTGTTCTGGTTGTGGGATTGCCATATATATTTCTTTTCTGCACTGGGCCCATTCACTATCTAGAATGTGTTGTATTATAAGTTAACAAGAAATTTAGCTGCATATAAATCTTTATATCCATGATAAATGTGGAAGAAAAGTTAATTATCTTGTACTTATAAAAATGTGGACAGTCTTTGCATTTAAGTATGTCTACACATACAGGATTTTCCCACCAACATAGAAAGTGAAAATTTGCTGTTCTTTTATTTAAAAACTATTAGTTTTGTACATTCTTAATACTAATATATTGATATTCTCTCAAAACATTCATCATTTATCATTGAGAGCTTTCTTTTTTTTTTAACTAGAATTGAATTAAATTGAGGGGAAATGAAGCAAAACTGTTATGTGATTCAAATACATTAAATTAATGCATGCAATGTATTGTGGCTAAATAGATATGTATTTCAAGACAAAATTTTCAAATAATACTTTATTTCTACAAATATACTTTTTTTCTCCAAACCTATCATGTTGAGAATGTATATGTGGCATGTGTAATGCAAAGACAAAATAGCTTTAAGTATTTGCTTCTTAAATGGATGAATAAAACTGAATCCAATACAAAAAATGTTGAGGTCTGTAGAGGATGGGACTGATACTAGATTAAAAATTAATACAATGATTTGTTTAACTGTAGCCACTTAAAAGTACTACTACTTTTTCAAACTTATTAAAGAGTCAAATTTCTGGAAGGATTGGCCTGGTTCTTTGCTGACTAGAACTGATTAGCTTTGCTGAGCTAAATGTAGGTCAAACTTGAACTAGCAAAACTTGTAGTATTTAACTATCATTCCAATACAATGAGTCTATCTATAGGGCATTCTTTTATGTTCCAAAGCATAAGTAACTTGAAATTATTGTATGTGGCTATGGTTACAAAATAATGATTAATACTAGATACTAAAATTCCTATAGCAACATGATTCAAACAGAGTTCATGTTTTCAGAAGTACCCAATGTTAACCTAGTTCAACAAGCATAATCTGTTGACTTTGAGGAGGCATGATAAGTTTCAGGTTTATTTTCAGATACATTCCCATTTCTTGATTATTTGTGGTATTTTCTCTCATTTATAAATGATTTCTTCCTTAAATGTTAATTTTTGTACTAGAAATTTTTTAATAATATATCTAGCAGAGTAGCATTAGAATAATCCCTAGGGTGAGTTTTACTATTATAACATTCACTGCATTTGATTACTGGCATTTTTTTGATCTTCATTTTAGTACATAACTGTGAAAGATAATTTTAGTTTTATAAAGAGATGAGAACTGAACTACTTTTTTCTGATAAGGGAAGCTAAGAATAAATTTCTAAAAATATGTAACAATTTTATTTTTTCAAAGTGTTATTGAGTGTCTATATTGAATTCAGTATGAATTAGAAAATAGACAAACATAAAAAAGTTTCTTAATTTCATTAGTCAAAAGAAGAATGCAGATTAAACATACAATAAATTGATTATACCTAATGAAATGGGAAAAACAAAACAATAACAACAATAATATGAAAAGAAAACCCTGACAATATCAAGCATTGAATAAGATGTAGTTTCTGGAACTCATATATAGGTGGTGGAAATTCAAAATGGTACAGTCATTTTAGAATACAGTTTGGCAGTTTCTTATGAGTTCACACATACACTTACTTATTATTCCAGGAATCCCACTTCAAGGTATTTACCCAATAAAATAAAAACATGTTCATATAAAACACAGTAAGTAAATGTTTAGAGTGGATTTATATAATCATCTAAAACCAGTAAAAATCCAAATGTCAGTCAACTGGCGAGTGCATAACCAAACTGTAGAATGACTATAAGTTAAAGAGAATTAACTTATTAAACACATAAAGCATGGACAAATCACAAATGTATCATTCAATTTAAAAATATCCACAATCTAAAATGTGTATTTAATATAACTCCATTGATATGATATTGTAAAAAACAAACAAAAAAATACTATCAGGAGAGGAAATATCAGTGTTGCCAGAGGGTGGAGGTTGAGGAAAATGTTGATCACCTCTTGGCTTGGAAGAAGGTTTGGAATCACTGATTTATATGCTGATTGTGGTGATGGCTACACAATGAGAGCTTTTAAAACTTGGAGAATTATACACACAGAAAAGGACAAAATATTTAAAAGAAAAAATCTGGTGAATAGATGTGTTATTTTATGGTTGCTATATTCATATAATTGATTAAACAACATTTAAAAGAAATGGGTTGGATCATTGTGTTTTCATTGTCATTTGTCTCTAGGTATTTTTTTAATTTCCTCTTTGATTTCTTCAGTGATCTATTGGTTGACAAATAAAACTAGAAAGGAAAAAGGAGAAGTTACAACTGACACCACAGAAATACGAAGGATCATAAGAGATTACTACCAGCAACTGTATGCCAATAAAATGGACAACCTAGAAGAAAGTGGCAAAATTTTAGAAATGTACAAACTTTGAAGACTGAACCAGGAAGAAATATAAAATATATATTAAAAAAATCACAAGTAATGAAATTGAAACAGGGATTAATATCTTCTAACAAACAAAAGTCCAGGACAAGATGGCTTCACAAGTGACCTCTATCAAACATTTAGAGAGAGCTAACACTTACTCTTCCAAAAAGTTGCAGAGGAAGGATCACTCCCAAACTCATTCTATGAGGCCACCATCACCCTGATACCAAACCAGAAAAAGATATCACACACACACAAAAAGAAAGAAAATTACAGGCCAATATCACCAATGAACACAGACACAAAAATTCTCAACAAAATACTAGCAAAGCAAATCCAGCAATGCATTAAAAGGCTAATACACCACGATCGAGTGAGATTTACCCCAAGGATGCAAGGAATTTTCAATATCCACAAATCAATCAGGGTGATACACCATGTTAAAAAATTGAAGAACAAAAATAATGTGATAATTTCAATAGCTGCAAAAAAATCTTTTGACAAAACTCAACACCCATTTAAGATAACAACTCTCTAGATAACAACACACAGAAATGGGTGTTGTTTATAATAACAGCACACATTTATGATAACAACTCTCAACAACCGTTTATGATAACAACTCTCCATTTATGATAACAACTCTCCAGAAAGTGGACATAGAGGGAACATAACTCAACATAATAAAGGCCAAAAAAACCAAACCCACAGCAAACATCATTTTCAATGGTGAAAAACTGAAGAATTTCCTCTAATATCAGGAAGAAGAAATGGATGTCCTCTTTCTACTCTATTATTCAACATAGTTTTGGAAGTTCTAGCCATGGCAATCAGAGAAGGAAAAGAATTAAAGGAATCCAAATTGGAAAAGAAGAAGTAAAACAGTCTGTGTTTGCAGATGACATGGGACTATACAGAAAAAATCCTAAGGATTCTACCAGGAAAACACTAGTGCTCATCAATGAATTTGGTAAAATTGAAAGATAGAAAATTAATACACATAAATCTCTTGCATTCCTATACAATAACAATGAAAAATCAGAAAGAGAAATCAAGGAAACAATACATTTACCATCACAAAAAAAGGAATAAAATACCTAGGAATAAATCTACCTAAGGAGGTAAAAGACCTGTTCTCAGAAAATGATGAAAAAGATAGTGATGAAAAAAATAAAAGGTGACACAGATGAAGACATATACTATGTTATTGGATTGGAAAAATCAATATTGTAAAAATGACTATAATACCCAAAGCAATCTACAAATTCAGTGCAATCTCTATCAAATTACCAATGGTATTTTTCACAGAGCTAAAACAAAAAAATCACAATTTGTATGGAAACACAAAAGACCCCAAAGAGCGAAAGCAATCTTAAGAACGAAAAACAGAGCTGGAGGAATCAGGCTCCCTGACTTCAGACTATACTACAAAGCTACAGTAATTGAGACAGTATGGTACAGGCACAAAAACAGAAATATAGATCAATGGAAGAGGATAGAAAGCCCAGAGATAAACCCACATACATATGGTCAACTTATCTTTGAAAAAGGAGGCAGGAATGTGCAGTGGAGAAAGGACAGCCTCTTCAATAAGTGGTTCTGGGAAAACTGGACAGGTACATGTAAAAGTATGAGATTAGAACACTCCCTAACACCATACACAAAAATAAAATAAAAAATGGATTAAAGACCTAAATGTAAGGCCAGAAACTATCAAACTCTTAGAGGAAAACATAAGCAGAACACTCTCTGACATAAATCACAGCAAGCTCGTTTTCAATCCACTTCTTAGAGCAGTGAAAATGAAAACAAAAGTGGACCTAATTAAACTTAAAGGCTTTTGCACAGCAAATGAAACCATAAACAATACAAAAAGGTAACCCAGAGAATAGGAGAAAATAGTTGCAAAAGAAGCAATTAACAAGGGATTAATCTCCAAAATATACAAACAGCTCATGCAGCTCAATATAAAAAAACACACACACACACACACACAATAAAAAAAAATGGGTGGAAAATCTAAATAGACATTTCTCCAAAGAAGACATACAGATGGCTAGAAAGCACATGAACAGATGCCCATCATCACTAATTATTAAAGGAATGTAAATCAAAACAACAACAATAAGCAGCTCCCCTGGTGGTGCAGTGGTTGAGAGTCTGCCTGCGGATGCTGTTGATGCAGGGGACGTGGCTTCAGGCCCTGGTCCAGGAAGATCCCACAGGCTGTGGAGTGGCTGGACCCGCAAGCCATGGTCACTTAGCCTGTGCGTCCGGAGCCTGTGCTCCACAATGGGAGAGGACACAACAGTGAGAGGCCTGTGTACCGCAAAAAAAAGCAAAAAAAAAAAAAAAAAAACCCAATGAGGTATCATCTCACACCAGCCAGAATGACCATCATCAAAAAAATCTACAAACAGTAACTGTTGGAGTGGGTGTGGAGATAAGAGAACCCTTCTACACTGTTGGTGGGAATGTAAACTGGTACAGCCAATATTGAGAACAGTATGGAAGATCCTTAAAAAAAACTAAAAATAACACTACCATATGACCCAGCAATCCCACTCCTGGGCATATATCCACAGAAAATCATAATGAGAAAAGGTACAAGCACCTCAATGTTCATTGCAGCACTATTTACAATAGTGTGGACATGGAAGCAACCTAAATGTCCATCAACAGAGGAATGGATAAAGAAGGTGTTGTACATAGATACAATCGAATATTACTCAGCCATAAAAAAGAATGAAATAATGCCATTTGCAACAACATAGATGGACCTAGAGATCATACTGGATAAGGTAAGTCACACAGAATAAGACAAATATCATTGATATTGATTATATGTGGAATCTAAAAATGGGTACAAATGAATTTATCTACAAAACAGAAATAGTCAGATGTAGAAAACAAACTGTTACCAGGGGGTAAGGGAGGGAGGGATAAATTGGGAGATTGGGATTGACATATACCCACTACTATATATAAAATAGATAATTAATAAGGACTTACTGTACAGCAAAGGGAACTCTACTCAATACTCTGTAATGTCCTATATTGGAAAATAATCTAAAAAAGAGTGGATATATATATATAAAACTTTTTCACTTTGTTGTAAACTTGAAACTAACACTTCATTGTAAATCTATACTCCAATAAAAATAAAACAATAAAAAAAGAGAAATAAAAGAAATTTCTTGATCCTAGTAAGGCAATATTCAGTTAATATAGTAAATCCCCAGAAGAGGTCAAGCTGGTGGAATAGGAGAACCTGGGAACCACCTCACCCCACAAGTACATTAAGAATACATCTATAAGTGGAACAATTCACATAGAGCACCTGCTGACAACTAGCAGAGAACCTCAGACACCTAAAAGGACAAGAAAAGATCCCTTCATAATCAGGTAAGATGAAAGAGAGAAAAGGAAGAAAAAGAAAAGAAGAAAGGGGATGGAACCTGCAATGCTTGGTGGGAGCTGAAGGAGAGGAGAGGTTATCACACCTGGGGCAGTTCTCTCACCAGTGAGATCTGCTGAAATAGAGGGGATGATTTGGAGGCTACTGGAGGAAAACACAGTAGCCAGTCTGTGGCAGGCAGGACAGAGGAAGACTTTCATGGATAGTCCATGCCACAGCCCTGCATGCCCCAGCCTGAAATAGGTATCTGTCAGGGCTGGTGGGGGCTGGGTGCTGAAGCATGGACTTTGGAAAGCAGACCCTAGGACAAGACTGCTGTTGGCTGCATGTAGATGGCCTGAAGGGACAGAAGTGAGATGCCTCTCTGTGTGAGACAGCCTGAAGGTACCAGAATGAGGAGCTCTGCAGCAGGGAATGCTCTTGGAGAAAGCACAGACTGCGTTGGAAGTGAGATGCCATTGTTGAGTGGCATATGAGGGGCAGGGGAGACATCACTGCCTCTCTCCCCACATACCATCTCCTGCCTCAGCAGGCTCTGGGAGGGAATACCACCAGAGGGAGCCCACACACCCCAGTCATTGCCACCTTGTCCCCCTCACACCTGATAGAGCACACGCACCTCAGTTGTTCATCACCTCCTGCCGGCCCCAGCTCCATGGGCAATGAGGGGGCTCCCACTGGAGTTACCATGTGTACTCCAGTTGTTACCACTTTGTCCCCCTCAGGCCTAAGTGGGTGTGCATATTCCCAGTGTGCTGCAACCTTCTGATGGCCCCTGCCACCACAGATAGTAGAAGGGAATCCCATTGGGGTGAGGTCGTGTGTCCCAGTCTTGCCACCTTATTCCTCTTCTTCCTGAGCAAGCACATGTCACAGTCAATCACCATCACTTGCCCCTCCCACTTAAGTTAGCAAGCTTGCTCCAGTCAGTCATTGTCTTCACCTCCCTCTCACCTGGGTGGGGAGCAGATGCCTGAGGAAGGCCTACATGCAGAGGTGGTGGCAAAACCAAAGCTGAGCCCGAGGGGCTGTGTGACTAAGAAAGAACTGAAATCTCTCTTTGCAGCTGCACAGACCACAAATTAAACCCATGCAGTTGGCTTAGTGAACCCTGTGTCTGCAGAACATATGAATGGACAAGTCCTCCTACAACTGAGAAGCGTCTAGCTTTAGCAGGTGTGGATTTTGTGGGCATGTATATGAGGGGGTTGGGCCAGATCAGAGGGTGAGCTGCCCCCACAATGCCCACAGCAGGTATAGAGACCTACCTAGAGGTCTTGGAATGCCTCCTGGGTAGGTGGGGGTTGGCTGTGGCTTGCAACAGGGGGGAAAACACTGATGGGGAAAATGAGGTGACAGAGAAATATGTTGCAGATGAAAGAGCAAGGTAAAAACTTACAAGACTAACTAAATGAAGAAGATAAGCAATCTACCTGAAAAATAATTCAGAATACTGATAGTAAAGATGATCCAAGATCTCAGAAAAAGAATGGAGGCACGGATCAAGAAGATAAAAGAAATGTTCCACAAGGACCTAGAAGAACTGAAGAACAAACAAACAGTGATGAACAATACAATAAATGCAGTGAAAAATACACTGGAAGGATTCAATAGCAGAATAACTGAGGCAGAAGAATGGAGAAGTGAGCTGGAAGATAGAATGGTGGAAGTCACTGCCATGGAACAGAATAAAGAAAAAAGAATTAAAAGAAATAAGGACAGTTTCAGAGACTTCTGGGACAACATTAAATGCACCAACATTCAAATTATAGAGGTCCCAGAAGAAGAAGAGAAAAAGAAAGGGACTGAGAAAATATTTGAAGAGATTATAGTCAAAAACTTCCCTAACATGGAAAAGGAAATAATCAATCAAGTCCAGGAAGTGCAGAGTCCCATACAGGATAATCCCAAGGAGGAGTACAACAAGACACATATTAATCAAACTATCAAAAATTAAATACAAAGAAAAAATATCAAAAGCAACAAGGGAAAAACAACAAATAACATACAAGGGAATATTCATAAGGTTATCAGCTGACTTTTCAGTAGAAACTCTAAAGGCCAGAAGGGAGTGACAGTATATATTTAAAGTAATGAAAGGGAAAATCCTGCAACCAAGATTACTCTCCCCAGCAAGGATCTCATTCAAACTCCACAGAGAAATCAAAGGCTTTACAGACAAGCAAAAGCTAAGAGAATTCAGCACCACTAAAGCAGCTTTACAATAAATGCTCAAGAAGCTTCTCTAGCCAGGAAACACAAGAGAAGAAAAAGACCTAAGAAAACAAACCCAAAACAATTAATAAAATGGAAATAGGAAAATACATACTGATTATTACCTTAAATGTAAATGGATTAAATGCTCCAACCAAAAGACATAGACTGGATGAATGGATACAAAAACAAGACCTGTCTACAAGAGACACACTTCAGACCTAGAGACACATACAGACTGAAAGTGAGCAGATGGAAAAAGATATTTCATGCAAATGGAAATCAAAAGAAAGCTAGAGTAGCTATAAAATAGACTTTAAGAGAGAGATTGTTACAAGAGGCAAGGAAGAACACTTCATAATGATCAAGGTATTAATCCGAGAAGAAGACATAACAATTGTAAATATATAGACAGTCAACATTGGAGCAGCTCAATGTATAAGACAAATGCTAACAGCCATAAAAGATGAAATCAACAGTAACACAATAATAGTGGGGGACTTTGACACTCTACTTACACCAATGGACAGATCATTCAGACAGAAAATTAGTAAGGAAACACAAGGCTTAAATGACACATAAGACCAGATAGACTTAATTGATAATTATAGGGCATAAATATAGGGCATAATAAAGACTTCATTCTCTTTAAATTCATTTTCTAATTTTTTCCTTTTTTCTCAGTTATTATGAATTAAATTTAAAAAATCATATTTAACTAAAATATTGAGCTAATAGCCTTATGTGATGTTTGCCAAGGAGCAAATTCTTTTTTCATATTAAAAAAAGGAAATAACTCTAGGTATAAAATAACTATGAAATACCAATTCTTTATGGAAATATGTCCATAATACCAAATTATATTTTTAGATTAAGGAAATCATTAAAAAATTTTCTTTTATATTTAATTATATAGCTTTTCCTATCCCAATTGTTTTACTCTGGTCTAACATGTTTTTTCTTTCTTTCTTTTTTTATATCTCTAGTCAAGGTTATGAACCAATCTGGGGGAAGGAAACTACCATAGTGTTTGTGGTGGGGACTGAAATTTCCTCAAAATGAGCTCACAAATTGGATTGTTAACACCAAGAAATTGTATGAATGGTTCTAATGGTTTTGTCTTCTATTACCTGAGATTAAATACTCTTAATGCAGATTATTTATCCTGTTAAGAAAATAATTGGTACACTGGAACAGTTTTTTTCTTTCATGAGAAGATGCTTCTATTAAGCCAAAAAAATATAGATTCTTAGCACAATTAGTTTATTTTATTTGTTTCCTTCTGTTATTTATTATTATTGTGACAATATTTAAACATATGATATACAATTTTAGTGCTAAAGAAAATATTTTTGTGGTCATATGTTTACAAGTATTGTAATGATGTTTAAGTGAAATGCAAAAACAGCATTTTTTTTCAGATATAAAATGTCAAATATTCTTACAAGTAAGATGAAAATTACTTTGGGAATTTACAGTAAAGAATCTAGATAATTATCTCTATTCTCTGATGCAAGTTTGTACACTTAACTATATGCAATTTTTTCTAAATTATAAATGTTTCATTTTGGTGGCCAGGTTAAGAGCCTCATATGTCTATGACAAAAGACGGTTGGAATAATACTCTTAGTATTATATCTATACTTAAGGAGAAGAAGCATATTTATGATTCTTTTAGTTGCCTGCAGTGACATACTAAATTAAACCAATGACTGAGCATCATAAGTGTCTTTCTGTAATTGTTGATATTTTGTAAACTGCATGTGTAATAGTCAACCGAAACTTATCCACCTAGGGCTAATTAGAAATTAATTCAAATATATGTAGAACGGAATTAATATTAGAAGGTGACAACTAGCATATTATCTGAACTTGAAAAAAATGTGAGGTTTGCTACAATTTAATTAAATGATCAAAATATTAAAACAAAAAAATTGCAATAACTTAAGGTAGGTTTACTTTATGTGTATATTTTTCCTTTATTAGAAAATTGGAACTTGGGACTCCTGACTCGTGAGTCTCATTTACAAGTAGTCTCCAAACAAATCTGAAATATATATTTAGTGATTTTGGAATTTGTTATTGATCCCAAAGTATATACTCAACTCAGCTTTTTCAAGGCTTGTAGGTAAAGAAGACATTATAGGCCAAGATCTCACAGGATGGGTTCAGATCAGAAGCACTCCAACAAAAAATGACAGTGTAGTCAGCCGTAATTTATTTCTTGTTTGCCTCTAAATCCCATCCTCTCAAATAGATGTGAAGGAGAACATAGGATTTTGTTTTCAGGGAGGTGAGATTTATAGGTGGTAGCTATGGAAGTTTTTGTAATTAAAGAATTTTAACGAATGCTTTGAAATCCACAAATTCTGAGTAAAACTTGATATGGATTTTTTTGACTCATATGGTTTAGGGAATGTCAAGAAGAAAATATAAAATTGCCAAATTTGATATTACTCTAACTATAAATACCATAAAGGATCAGTTTGGCTTTGATGTGATTATCTGGATTTTTAAAAATTCTTTATTGGAGTACAATTGTTCCACAATGGTGTGTTAGCATCTGCTCCACAGCAAAGCGAATCAGCCACACACATACACATGCTCCCACATCTCTACCTTCTTGTGTCCCCCTTCCTCCAAACCTCCCCAGCCACCCCTCCAGGCAGTAAAAAAGCACTGAGCTGATCTCCCTGTGCTATGTGGCTGCCTCCCACCAGCCATCCACCCTATGCTTAGCAGTGTATATATGTCCATGCCACTCTCTCGCCCGGCCACAGCTCACATTTCCCCCTACCCATATGCTCAAGTCCACTCTCCAGTAGGTCTGTGTCTTTATTCCTGTCTTACACTTAGGTTCTTCATGACATTTTTTAAATTAAATTCCATATATATGTGTTAGCACAAGGTATTTGTCTTTCTCTTTCTGACATACTTCACTCTGTATTACAGACTCTAGGTCCACCAACCTCATTACAAATAGCTCAATTTCGTATCTTCTCATGGCTGAGTAATATTCCATTGTATATATGTGCCACATCTTCTTTACCCATTCATCCAATGATGGACACTTAGGTTGTTTCCATTTCCAGGCTACTGTAAATAGAGCTGCAATGAATATTTTGGTACATGACTATTTTTGAATTGTGGTTTTCTCAGGGTATATGCTCAGTAGTGGGATTGCTAGGTCATATGGTAGTTCTATTTGTAGTTTTGTAAGGAACCACCATACTGTTCTCCATAGTGGCTGTACCAATTCACATTCCCACCAGCAGTGCAAGAGTGTTCCCTTTTCTCCACACCCTCTCCAGCATTTCTTGTTTCTAGATTTTTTGATGAAGGCCATTCTGACTGGTGTGAGATGATATCTCATTGTAGTTTGATTTGCATTTATCTAATGCTTAATGATGTTGAGCATTCTTTCATGTGTTTCTTGGCAGTCTGTATATCTTCTTTGGAGAAATCTCTATTTAGGACTTCTGCCCATTTTTGGATTGGGTTGTTTGTTTTTCTGTTATTGAGCTGCATGAGCTGCTTATATATTTTGGATATTAATCCTTTGTCAGTTGCTTCATTGGCAAATATTTTCTCCCATTCTGAGGGTTGTCTTTTGGTCTTGTTTATGGTTTCCTTTGTTGTGCAAAAGCTTTTAAGCTTCTTTAGGTCCCATTTGTTTATTTTTGTTTTTATTTCCACTTCTCTAGGAGGCGGGTCATAAAAGATCTTGCTGTGATTTATGTTATAGAGTGTTCTGCCTATGTTTTCCTCAAGGAGGTTGATAGTTTCTGGCAGTACAATTAGGTCTTTAATCCATTTTGAGCTTATTTTTGTGTATGACGTTACAGAGTGATCTAATCTCATATTTTAACATGTACCTGCACAGTTTACCCAGCACCACTTATTGAAGAAGCTGCCCTTTCTCCACTGTATATTCCTGTTTCCTTTATCAAAGATAAGGTGACCATATGTGCATGGGTTTATCTCTGGGCTTTCCATCCTTTTCCATTGATTGATCTTTCTTTTTTTGTGCCAGTACCATACTTTCTTGATTACTGTAGCTTTGTAGTACAGTGTGAAGTCAGGGAGCCTGATTCCTCTAGCTCTGTTTTTCGTTCTCAAGATTGCTTTGTCTCTTCAGGGTCTTTTGTGTTCCATACAAATTGTAAAATATTTTGGTCTAGTTCTGTGAAAAATGCCAGTGGTACTTTGATAGGGATTGCATTCAATCTGTAGATTGCTTTTGGTAGTAGAGCCATTTTCACAATGTTACTTCTTCCAATCCAAGAACATGGTATAACTCTCCAACTATTTGTATCATTTTTAATTTCTTTCATCAGTGTCTTATAATTTTCTTCATACAGGTCTTTTGTCTCCTTAGGTAGGTTTATTCCTAGATATTTTATTCTTTTTGTTGCAATGATAAATGGGAGTGTTTTCTTGATTTCAATTTCAGATTTTTCATCATAAGGTTATAGGAATACCAGAGATTTCTGTGCATTAATTTTGTATCCTGCTACTTTACCAAATTCATTGATTAGCTCTAGTAGTTTTCTGGTAGTATCTTTAGGATTCTCTATGTATAGTATAATGTCATCTGCAAACATTGACAGCTTGATGTCTTATTTTCTGATTTGGATTCTTTTTATTTCCTTTTCTTCTCTGATTGCTGTGGTTAAAACTTCCAAAAGTATGTTGAATAAGAGTTGTGAGAGTGGGCAACCTTGTCTTGTTCCTGATCTTAGTGGAAATGCTTTCAGTTTTTCACCATTGATGGCGATGTTGGCTGTGGGTTTGTCATATATGACCTTTATTATGTTAATGAAAGTTCCCTCTATGCCTACTTTCTGCAGGGTTTTTTATCATAAATCAGTGTTGAATTTTGTCAAAAGCTTTCTCTGCATCTATTGAGATGATCATATGGTTTTTCTCCTTCATGTTGTTAATATGGTTTATCACATTGATAGATTTGTGTATATTGAAGAATCCTTGCATTCCTGGAATAAACCCCACTTGATCATGGTGTATGATCCTTTTAATGTGCTGTTGAATTCTGTTTGCTAGTATTTAGTTGAGGATTATTGCATCCATGTTCATCAGCGATATTGACCTGTAGTTTTCTTTCTTTGTGACATCCTTGTCTGGTTTTGGTATCAAGGTAATGGTGACCTCGTTGAATGAGTTTGGGAGTGTTCCTCCCTCTGCTATATTTTGGAAGAGTTTGAGAAGTATAGGTGTTAGCTGTTCTCTAAATGTTTGATAGAATCCTCCTGTGAAGCCATCTGGTCCTGGGCTTTTGTGTGTTGGAAGATTTTTAATCACAGTTTCAATTTCAGTGTTTGTGATTGGTCTGTTCATATTATCTATTTCTTCCTGATTCAGTCTTGGCAGGTTGTGCATTTCTAAGAATTTGTCCAATTCTTCCAGGTTTTCCATTTTATTGGCATAGAGTTGCTTGTAGTAATCTCTCATGATCTTTTGTATTTCTGCAGTGTGAGTTGTTACTTCTCCTTTATCATTTCTAATTCTATTGATTTGAGTCTTCTCCCTTTATTTCTCGATGAGTCTGGCTAATGGTTTACCAATTGTGTTTATCTTCTCAAAGAACATGCTTTTAGTTTTATTGATCTTTGCTATCATTTCGTTCATTTCTTTTTCATTTATTTCTGATCTGATCTTTATGATTTCTTTCCTCTGCTAACTTTGTGGTTATTTTCTGATCTTCTTTCTCTAATTGCTTTAGGTGCAAGGTTAGGTTCTTTATTCAAGATATTTCCTGTTTCTTAAGGTAGGATTATATTGCTATAAACTTCCCTCATAGGACTTCATTTGCTGCATCCCATAGGTTTTGGGTCATCGTGTCTCTATTGTTATTTGTTTCTAAGTATTTTTTGATTTCCTCTTTGATTTCTTCAATGTTCACTTCATTATTAAAAAGTGTATTGTTTAGTCACCATGTATTTGTATTTTTTACAGATCTTTTCCTGTAATTGATATCTAGTCTCATAGCGTTGCGGTCGGGAAAGATACTTGATACAATTTCAATTTTCTTAAATTTACCAAAGCTTGATTTGTGACCCAAGATATGATCTATCCTGGAGAATTTTTCATGAGCACTTGAGAAAAATGTTGATTCTGCTGTTTTTGGATGGAATGTCCTCTAAATATCAATTAAGTCCATCTTGTTTAATGTATCATTTAAAGCTTGTGTTTCCTTATTTATTTTCAGTTTGGATGATTTTTCCTTTGGTGAAAGTGGGGTGTTAAAGTCACCTACTATGAATGTGTTACTGCCATTTTCCCTTTTCATGGCTGTTAGTATTTGCCTTATGTATTGTGTTGCTCCTATGTTGGGTGCATAAATATTTGCAATTGTTTTATCTTCTTCTTGGATCAATCCCTTTATCATTATGTAGTGTCCTTCTTTGTCTCTTCTAATAGTCTTTATTTTAAAGTCTATTTTGTCTGATATGAGAATTGCTATGCCAGGTTTCTTTTGGTTTCCATTTAAATGGAATATCATTTTCCATCCCCTCACTTTCAGTCTGTATGTGTCTCTAGGTCTGAAGTGGGTCACTTGTAGACAGCATATGTAAGGGTCTTGTTTTTGTATCCATTCAGCCAATCTGTGTCTTTTGGTGGGAGCTTTAATCCATTTACCTTTAAGGTAATTATCGATATATTTGATCCTATTCCCATTTTTAATTGTTTTGGGTTCGTTATTGTAGGTCTTTTCCTTCTCTTGTGTTTCTTGCCTAGAGAAGTTCCTTTAGCATTTCTTGTAAGCTGGTTTGGAGTTGCTGAACTCTCCCATCTTTTGCTTGTCTGTAAAGATTTTAATTTCACCATCAAGTCTGAATGAGATCCTTGCTTGGTAGAGTAATATTGGTTGTAGGTTTTTCTCCTTCATCACTTTAAATATGTCCTACCAGTCCCTTCTTGCTTGCAGTGTTTCTGCTGAAAGGTCAGCTGTTAAACTTAAGGGGATTCCCTTGCGTGTTATTTGTTGTTTTTCCCTTGCTGTTTTTAGTATGTTTTCTTTGTATTTAATTTTTGATAGTTTAATTAATATGTGTCTTGGCATATTTCTCCTTGGCTTTATCCTGTATGGGACTCTCTGTGCTTCCTGGACTTGATTAACTATTTCATTTCCCATATTAGGGAAGTTTTCAACTATAACCTCTTCAAATATTTTCTCAGTCCCTTTCTTTTCCTCTTCTTCTTCTGAAACCCCTATAATTCGAATGTTGGTGTGTTTAATGTTGTCCCAGAAGTCTCTGAAACTGTCCTCAGTTCTTTTCATTCTTTTTTCTTCATTCTGCTCTGCAGTAGTTATTTCCACTATTTTATCTTCCAGGTCACTTATCCATTCTTCTGCCTCAGTTATTCTGCTATTGATCCCATCTAGAGTATTTTAAATTTCAATTATTGTGTTGTTCATTGTTGCTTGTTTCATCTTTAGTTCTTCTAGGTCCTTGTTAAATGTTTCTTGCATTTTGTCTATTCTATTTCCAAGATTTTGGCTCATCTTTACTATCATTATTCTGAATTGCTTTTCAGGTAGACTGCCTATTTCCTCTTTATTTGTTAGGCCTCGTGGGTTTTTATCTTGCTCCTTCATCTGCTGTGTTTTTTCTGTCTTCTCATTTTGCTTATCTTACTGTGTTTGGTGTCTCCTTTTTGCAGGCTGCATGTTCGTAGTTCCCATTGTTTTTGGTGTCTGTCCCCAGTGGCTAAAGTTGGCTCAGTGGGTTGTGTAGGCTTTCTGGTGGAGGGGACTAGTGCCTGTGTTCTGTTGGATGAGGTTGGTTCTTTTCTATCTTGTGGGCAGGTCCACATCTGGTGGTGTGTTTTGGGGTGTCTGTGGACTTATTATGATTTTAGACAGCCTCTCTTCTAATGGGTGGTGTTGTGTTCCTTTCTTGTTAGTTGTTTGGCATAGGGTGTCCAGCACTGTAGCTTGCTGGTCATTGAGTGAAGCTGGATGTTGGTGCTGAGATCGAGATCTCTGGGATATTTTCACCATTTCATATTATGTGGAGCTGGGAGGTCTCTTGTGGACCAGTGTCCTGAAGGTGGCTCTCCCACCTCAGAGGCACAGCACAGTCAGTATCCACACGCCCTTGCCGGGGAGCCTGTGCAGACTCCTGGTTGCAACACCAAGAGCCTTTCATCCACACATCTAGAAAAAAAGGTAGAAAAAGTAGAATGAAAGAAAGAAAGAAAGAGAGAAAGAAAGAAAGAAAGAGAATGAAAGAAGGAAAGAAAGAAAGCAAGCAAGGAGGGAGTTAGGAAAGGAGGAAGGGAGGGAGGAAGGAGGGTAGCAAGGAAAGAAAGAAAGAAGATAAAATAAAATAAGATAAAATAAAATAAAGTTATTAAAATAAAAAATAATTATTAAGAAATTTTTTTTCTTTAAAAAGAAGAAAAAAAAAAACAGACGGATAGAACCCTAGGATAAGTGGTGGAAGCAAATCTATACAGATAAAATCTCACACAGAAGTATACACATTCACAGTCACAAAAACAGGAAAAGTGGAAAAAATAATAAATCTTGCTCTCAAAGTCCACCTCCTCAATTTGGGATGATTCGTTGTGTATTCATGTATTCCACAGATTCAGGGTACATCAAGTTGATTGTGGAGCTTCAAATCGCTGCTTCTGAAGCTGCTGGGAGTGATTTCCCTTTCTCTTCTTTATTCTCACAGCTCCCGGGTATCAGCTTTGCATTTGGCCCCGCCTCTGCACAGGAGCCACCGGAGGGCAACTTTTCTTCATTCAGACCGGATGGGGTTAAAGGAGCAGCTGATTCGGGAGCTCTGGCTCACTCAGGCGGGGGTGAGGGAGGGCTACAGAGTGCGAGGTAAGCCTGCAGTGGCAGAGACCAGCATGATGTTGCACCAGTTGGAGACACACTGTGCATTCTCCCGGGGAGGTTTTCCCTGGATCCCGGGACGCTGACAGTGGAGGGCTGCACAGGCTCCCTGGCAGGGGCGTGTGGATACTGACCTGTGCTCACACACAGGCTTCTTGGTGGCAGCAGCAGCAGCCTTAGCATCTCATGCCTGTCTCTGGAGTCCGTGCTTTTAACCGTGGCTCGCACCTGTCCCTGGAGCCCCATTAAGCAGTGCTCTTAATCCCCTCTCCTTGCACATCAGGAAACAAAGAGGGAAGAATAAGTCTCTTGCCTCCTCGGCAGGTCCAGATTTTCTTCGGACTCCCTCCTGGCTAGCCGTGGTGCATTAACCCCTTGCAGGCTGTGTTCACGCCACCAGCCCCAGTCCTCACCCTGTACTCTGACAAGCCCAAGCCTCAGCTCACAGCCCTGCCTGCCCTGGTGGGTGAGCAGACAAGCGTCTTGGGCTGGTGAGTGCCAGTTGGCACTGATCCTCTGTGCGGGAATCTCTCCACTTTGCCCTCCACGCCCTTGATGCTGTGCACTCCTCCGTGGCTTCGAAGCTCCCCCTGCCACTTCCCACACTCTCCACCCGCGAAGGGACTTCCTAGTGTATGGAAACTTTTCCTCCTTCACAGCTCCCTCCCACTCATGCAAGTCCCATCCCTATCCTTTTGTCTCTGTTTATTCTTTTCTCTTTGGCATACCCAGGTATGTGGGGACTTTCTTGTCTTTTGGGAGGTCTGACGTCTCTGCCAGTGTTCAGTAGGTGTTCTGTAGGAGTTACTCCACATGTAGATGTATTTCTTGTGTATCTGTAGGGAGGAAGGTGATCTCTGCATCTTACTCTTCCACCATCTTCCCCTCGTCTCGATTATCTGGATTTTAATAGATGAATACTGCCTAGAAAAATCACCCACAATTTCATGATGTTTGTAGAAGTGAAATAAAATATTACCATTATCTCTAGCAAGGTTAATTTCCTAAAGCAAAAAATAGTCTGTATGTTAAACACAGGGAAAAATATATTACTGAGAATCTAGCATAGGAACTGGTAATATTTATATTTTAAAAATATCTGGGGGGGACCTTGAAGATGGCGGAAGAGTAAGACACGGAGATCACCTTCTGCACCACAGATACACCAGAAATACATCTACACATGGAACAACTCCTACAGAACACCTACTGAAGGCTGGCAGAAGACCTCAGACCTCCCAAAGGGCAAGAAACTCCCCCACGTACCTGGGTAGGGCAAAAGAAAAAAAGAAAAAACAGAGACAAAAGAATAGGGATGGCACCTGCACCAGTGCGAGGGAGCTGTGAAGGAGGAAAAGTTTCCACACGCTAGGAAGCCCCTTCGCGGGTGGAGACTGTGGGAGGTGGCGGGGGGAGCTTCGAAGCCGCGGAGGAGTACACAGCAACAGGGGTGCAGAGGGCAAAGCGGGGAGATTCCCGCACAGAGGATCAGTGCCGACCGGCACTCACCAGCCTCAGAGGCTTGTCTGCTTACCTGCTGGGGCGGGCAGGGCTGCAAGCTGAGGCTCGGGTTTTGGTTTAGGTCTGAGCACAGGGAGAGGACTGGGATTGGCGGCTTGAACATAGCCTGAAGGGGTTAGTGAACCACGGCTACCCGGGAGGGAGGCCTGGGAAAAGTCTGCACCTGCCGAAGAGGCAAGAGACTTTTTCTTCCCTTTTTGTTTCCTGGTGAGCGAGGAGAGGGATTTAAGAGCGCTGCTTAAAGGAACTCTAGAGACAGGCGCGAGCCACGGCTAAAAGCGCAGAACCCAGAGACAGGCATGATCCGTGGCTAAAAGCGTGGACCCCAGAGACGGGCGCAAGCCGCGGCTAAAAGCACAGCATGGACCCCAGGGACGAGCAGGAGACGCTAAGGCTGCTGCTACCGCCACCAAGGGGCCTGTGTGCAAGCACAGGTCACTATCCACACCCCTCTTCTTCGGAGCCTGTGCAGCCCGCCACTGCCAGGTTCCCGGGATCCAGGGACAACTTCCCCGGGAGAACGCATGGCGGGCCTCAGGCTGGTGCAACAGCATGCCAGCCTCTGCCGCCGCAGGCCCGCCCTGCATGCAGTGCCCCTCCCTCCCCCCCGGCCTGAGTGCGCCAGAGCCCCTGAATCACCGGCTCCTTTAACCCCATCCGGTCTGAGCAAACAACAGACGCCCTCCAGCGACCTACATGCAGAGGCAGGGCCAGATCCAAACCTGAGCCCCTGTGAGCTGTGAGAACAAAGAAGAGAGAGGGAAATCTCTCCCAGCAGCCTCAGAAACAGTGGATTAAAGCTCCACAATCAACTTGATGTGCCCTGCATCTGTGGAATACATGAATAGACAATGAGTCATCCCAAATTGAGGAGGGGGGCTTCGAGAGCAAGATCTATTATTTTTTCCCCTTTTCCTCTTTTTGTGAATGTGTATGTGTATGCTTCTGTGTGAGATCTTATCTGTATAGTTTTGCTTCCACCATTTGTCCTAGGGTTCTATCCGTCCATGGTTTTTTATAAATTTTATTTTCTTAATAATTAATTTTAATAACTTTATTATACTTTACCTTCGTTCTTTCTTTCTTTCTTTCTTTCCTCCCTTCCCTCTAGACAACGAATCATCCCAAATTGAGGAGGTGGTCTCTGACAGCAAGATTTATGATTTTTTCCCCTTTACCTCTTTTTGTGAGGGTGTATGTGTATGCTTCTGTGTAAGATTTTGTCTGTATAGCTTTGCTTCCAACATTTGTCCTAAGGTTCTATCCGTCCCTTTTATTTCTAAATATTTTTAATGCAATAACTTTATTATACTTAATTTTATTTTACCGTATCTTCTTTCTTTGTCTTTTTTCCTTTTTTCCCTCCTTCTTTCCTTCCTCCCTCCCTCCTTTCTTTCCTTCTTGCCTTCTTTCCTTCCTTGCTTCTTTCTTTCTTTCTTCCTTCCTTCCTTCCTTCCTTCCCTCTTTTCTCTCTTTCTTTCTTCATACTTCTACTAAGTCTATTTTTTCCCCCTTTTATTCTGAGCCGTGTGGATTAAAGGCTCTTGGTGCTCTAGCCAAGAGTCAGGGCTCTGCCTCTGAGGTAGGAGAGCCAACTTCAGGACACTGGTCAACAAGAGACCTCCCAGCTCCACATAATATCAAATGGCAAAAATCTTGCAGAGACCTCCATCTTAACACCAGCATCCAGCTTCACTCAACGACCAGCAAGCTATGGTGCTGGACAACCTATGCCAAACAACTAGAAAAACAGGAACACAAACACACCCATTAGCAAGGAGGCTGCCTAAAATCATAATAAGTCCACAGACACCCCAAAACACACCACCAGACGTGAACTTACCCACTAGAGAGATACGATCCAACCTCATCTACCACAACAAAGGCACTAGTCCCCTCCACCAGGAAGCCTACACAACCCAGTGAACCAACCTTAGCCACTGGGGACAGACACCAAAAACAGCAGGAACTACGAACCTTCAGCCTGCAAAAAGGAGACACCAAACACAGTAAGATAAGCAAAATGAGAAGACAGAAAAACACACAGCAGATGAAGGAGTAAGATAAAAATGTACCAGACCTAACAAATGAAGAGGAAATAGGCAGTCTACCTGAAAAAAAATTCAGAATAATGATAGTAAGGATGATCTGAAATCTTGGAAGTAGAATGGACAAAACGCAAGAAACATTTAACAAGGACCTAGAAGAAATAAAGATGAAACAAGCAATGATGAGCAACACAATAAATGAAATTAAAAGTACTCTAGATGGGATCAATAGCAGAATAACTGAGGCAGAAGAACGGATAATGACCTGTAAGATAAAATAGTGGAAATAACTACTACAGAGCAGAATAAAGAAAAAAGAATGAAAAGAACTGAGGAGAGTCTCAGAGACCTCTGGGACAACATTAAACACAACAACATTCTAATTATAGGGGTTCCAGAAGAAGAAGAGAAAAAGAAAGGGACTGAGAAAATATTTGAAGAGGTTATAGTTGAAAACTTCCCTAATATGGGAAATGAAATAGTTAATCAAGTCCAGGAAGCACAGAGAGTCCCATACAGGATAAATCCAAGGAGAAATACGCCAAGACACATATTAATCAAACTGTCAAAAATTAAATACAAAGAAAGCATATTAAAAGCAGCAAGGGAAAAACAACAAATAACACACAAGGGAATCCTCATAAGGTTAATAGCTGATCTCTCAGCAGAAACCCTACAAGCCAGAAGGGAGTAGCAGGACATACTGAAAGTGATGAAGGAGAAAAACCTGCAACCAAGACTACTCTACCCAGCAAGGATCTCATTCAGATTTGATGGAGAAATTAAAACGTTTACAGACAAGCAAAAGCTGAGAGAGTTCAACACCACCAAACCAGCTTTACAACAAATGGTAAAAGAACTTCTCTAGACAAGAAACACAAGAGAAGGAGCAGACCTATAATAACGAACCCAAAACAATTTAGAAAATGGGAATAGGAACATACATATCGATAATTACCTTAAATGTAAATGGATTAAATGTTCCCACCAAAAGACACAGATTGGCTGAATGGATACAAAAACAAGACCCTTACATATGCTGTCTACAAGCGACCCACTTCAGACATAGAGACACATACAGACTGAAAGTAAGGGGATGGAAAAATTATTCCATGCAAATGGAAACCAAAAGAAAACTGGAGTAGCAAATCTCATATCAGACAAAATAGACTTTAAAATAAGGACTATTAGAAGAGACAAAGAAGGACACTACATTATGATCAAGGGATCGATCCAAGAAGAAGATATAACAATTGCAAATATTTATGCACCCAACATAGGAGCACCTTAATACATAAGGCAAATACTAACAGCCATAAAAGGGGAAATCGACAGTAACACATTCATAGTAGGGGACTTTAACACCCCACTTTCACCCATGGACAGATCATCCAAAATGAAAATCAATAAGGAAACACAAGCTTTAAATGATACATTAAACAAGATGGACTTAATTGATATTTATAGGACACTCCATCCAAAAACAACAGAATACACATTTTTCTCAAGTGCTCATGGAACAATCTCCAGGTTAGATCATATCTTGGGTCACAAAACAAACCTTGGTAAATTTAAGAAAATTGAAATTGTATCAAGTATCTTTTCCGACCACAACGCCACGAGACTAGATATCAATTACAGGAAAAGATCTGTAAAAAATACAAACACATGGAGGCTAAACAATACACTAGTTAATAATGAAATGATCACTGAAGAAATCAAAGAGGAAATGAAAAAAATACCTAGAAACAAATGACAATGGAGACACAACGACCCAAAACCTATGGGATGCAGCAAAAGCATTTCAAAGGGGAAGTTTATGGCAATACAAGCCCACCTTAAGAAGCAGAAAACATCTCGAATAAACAGCCTAACCTTGTACCTCAAGCAATTAGAGAAAGAAGAAGAAAAAATCCCCCAAGCTAACAGAAGGAAAGAAATCATAAAAATCAGATCAGAAATAAATAAAAAAGAAATGAAGGAAACAATAGCAAAGATCAATAAAACTAAAAGCTGGTACTTTGAGAAGATAAACAAAACAGATAAACCACTAGCCAGACTTATCAAGAAAAAAAGGGAGAAGACTCAAATCAATAGAATTAGAAATGAAAAAGGAGAAGTAACAACTGACACTGCAGAAATAAAAAAGATCATGAGAGATTACTACAAGCAAC
Organism: Leucopleurus acutus; assembly: GCF_964270905.1. NCBI lineage: Eukaryota > Metazoa > Chordata > Mammalia > Artiodactyla > Delphinidae > Leucopleurus > Leucopleurus acutus. The sequence goes on along the minus strand of NC_139160.1, from coordinate 41,665,406 downwards.
TCTATGCCAATAAAATGGACAATCTGGAAGAAATGGACAAATTCTTAGAAATGCACAACCTGCCAAGACTGAATTAGGAAGAAATAGAAAATATGAACAGACCAATCACAAGCACTGAAATTGAAACTGTGATTAAAAGTCTTCCAACAAACAAAAGCCCAGGACCAGATGGTTTCACAGGCGAATTCTATCAAACATTTAGAGAAGAGCTAACACCTATCCTTCTCAAACTCTTCCAAAATATAGCAGAGGGAGGAACACTCCAAAATTCCTTCTACAAGGCCACAATCACCTTGATACCAAAACCAGACAAGGATGTCACAAAGAAAGAAAACTACAGGTCAATATCACTGATGAACAGAGATGCAAAAATCCTCAGCAAAAAACTAGCAAACAGAATTCAACAGCACATTAAAAGGATCAAACTCCATGATCAAGTGGGGTTTATTCCAGGAATGCAAGGATTCTTCAATATATTCAAATCTATCAATGTGATAAACCATATTAACAAAATGAAGGAGAAAAAACATATGATCATCTCAATAGATGCAGAGAAAGCTTTTGACAAAATTCAACACTCATTTATGATAAAAACCCTGCAGAAAGTAGGCATAGAGGGAACTGTCCTCAACATAATAAAGGCCATATATGACAAGCCCACAGCCAACATCATGCTCAGTGGTGAAAAACTGAAACCATTTCCACTAAGATCAGGAGCAAAACAAGGTTGCCCACTCTCACCACTGTTATTCAATGTAGTTTTGGAAGTTTTAGCCACAGCAATCAGAGAAGAAAAGGAAATAAAAGGAATCCAAATCAGAGAAGAAGAAGTAAAGCTGTCACTGTTTGCAGATGACATGATACTATACATAGAGAATCCTAAAGATGCTAGCAGAAAACTACTAGAGCTAATCAATGAATTTGGTAAAGTAGCAGGATACAAAATTAATGCACAGAAATCTCTGGCATTCCTATACACTAATGATGAAAAAACTGAAATGGAAATCAAGAAAACACTGCCATTTACCACTGCAACAAAAAGAATAAAATATCTAGGAATAAACCTACCTAAGGAGACAAAAGACCTGTATGCAGAAAATTATAAGACACTGATGAAAGAAATTAAAGATGATACAAATAGATGGAGAGATATACCATGTTCTTGGATAGGAAGAATCAACATTGTGAAAATGACTCTACTACCCAAAGCAATCTACAGATTGAATGCAATCCCTACCAAACTATCACTGGCATTTTTCACAGAACTAGATCAAAAAATTTCGCAATTTGTATGGAAACACAAAAGACCCTGAATATCCAAAGCAATCTTGAGAACGAAAAAAGGAGCTGGAGGAATCAGGCTCCCTGACTTCAGACTATACTACAAAGCTACAGTAATCAAGACAGTATGGTACTGGCACAAAAACAGAAAGATAGATCAATGGAACAGGATAGAAAGCCCAGAGATATACCCACGCACATATGGTCACCTTATCTTTGATAAAGTTGGCAGGGATGTACAGTGGAGACAGGACAGCCTCTTCAATAAGTGGTGCTGGGAAAACTGGACAGATCCATGTAAAAGTATGAGATTAGATCACTCCCTAACACCATACACAGAAATAAGCTCAAAATGGATTAAAGACCTAAGTGTAAGTCCAGAAACTATCAAACTCTTAGAGGAAAACATAGGCAGAAGACTCTATGACATAAATCACAGCAAGATCCATTCTGAACCACCTCCTAGAGTAATGGAAATAAAAACAAAAATAAAGAAATGGGACCTAATGAAACTTCAAAGCTTTTGCACAGCAAAGGAAACCATAAACAAGACCAAAAGACAACCCTCAGAATGGGAGAAAATATTTGCAAATGAAGCAACTGACAAAGGATTAATCTCCAGAATTAATAAGCAGCTCATGCAGCTCAATAACAAAAAAACAAACAATCCAATCCAAAAATGGGCAGAAGACCTAAATAGACATTTCTCCAAAGAGGATATACAGACTGCCAAGAAACACATGAAAGAATGCTCAACATCATTAATCATTAGAGAAATGCAAATCAAAACTACAATGAGATATCATCTCACACCAGTCAGAATGGCCATCATCAAAAAATCTAGAAACAAGAAATGCTGGAGAGGGTGTGGAGAAAAGGGAACACTCTTGCACTGCTGGTGGGAATGTGAATTGGTTCAGCCACTATGGAGAACAGTATGGAGGTTCCTTAAAAAACTACAAATAGAACTACCATATGACCCAGCAATCCCACTAATGGGCATATACCATGAGAAAACCAAAATCTAAAAAGAGTCATGTACCAAAATGTTCATTGCAGCTCTATTTACAATAGCCCAGACATGGAAACAACCTAAGTGCCCATCATCGGATGAATGGATAAAGAAGATGTGGCACATATATACGATGGAATATTTCTCAGCCATAAAAAGAAACGAAATTGAGCTATTTGTAATGAGGTGGATAGACCTAGAGTCTGTCATACAGAGTGAAGTAAGTCAGAAAGAAAAAGACAAATACCGTAGGCTAACACATATATATGGAATTTAAGAAGAAAAAAAAAATGTCATGAAGAACCCAGGGGTAAGACAGGAATAAAGACACAGACCTACTGGAGAACGGACTTGAGGATATGGGGAGGGGGAAGGGTGAGCTGTGACAGGGCGAGAGAGAGTCATGGACATATATACACTAATAAACGTAAGGTAGATAGCTAGTGGGAAGCAGCCGCATGGCACAGGGATATCGGCTCGGTGCTTTGTGACCGCCTGGCGGGGTGGGATAGGGAGGGTGGGAGGGAGGGAGATGCAAGAGGGAAGAGATATGGGAACATATGTATATGTATAACTGAATCACTTTGTTATAAAGCAGAAACTAACACCCCATTTTAAAGCAATTATACCCCAATAAAGATGTTAAAAAAAATCTGTCTTGGGCTTCCCTGGTGGCACAGTGATTGAGAGTCCACCTGCTGATGCAAGGGACACGGGTTCATGTCCTGGTCCGGGAACATCCCACATGCCACGGAGCAGCTAGGCCCGTGAGCAATGGCTGCTGAACCTGCGTGTCCAGAGCCTGTTCTCCACAACGGGAGATTCCACAACAGTGAGAGGCCCGCGTACCTCCCCCCCGCAAAAAAAAATAATAATAATAATAAAAATAAAAAATGTCTCAATTTTCTATCAAGAGGAAATCTTTTCTATACACTGCCAGCCGGATTGCAGAAATGACTGCCTGAAATACCATGAAGGGTTAACTGGTAGCTGAGATATAAAGATTTCCTACTAAATCTCTGGAAATGAATTTATACACTTAGAAATATCAAACTCTTCTGCTACGGACCCAAGAAAAAATCAATTACAATATTTGACATCTAGCCCGAAGGACATTTCAAATTTATCTTTGAAACACTATGCACTCTTAGATGGAACCATTTATCTCTGATTTTCAAAAATAATAGCTTACAGAAAATGAAAGTCCACTTTTATACAGCAAATGCTAGTCACTGTCCTAAGCATTTTATATTATTATCTCATTTAATCTCTCTATATATAACCTTGTAAGTTATTATTTTCCTCATTTTCCAGATTAGGGGCCTGAAACTCCAAGAGAATAATGAACTCGCTCAAGGTGTCCAAGCTAAAAATGGCTAAAATGTTGGGCTATGAGTTCAGGCATCAACTTTCAAATACTTAAGTTTTAATCAATGTATTATATTAAATTTTATCAGAGACTTTTCTGGAGCAAGTTATCAAGATTTTCTATCTTTTTGCAAAACTGAAGTTCAAGTACCTGGTAATGAATACAAAAGAACACTGTAGCCTTTTTCAATATTTTATGGGAAAGTAAATTAACTCTAGGTTCCAGAATCTGGGTTGTTATGCTTGTAGAAGATGAGAAAGTCATCATGTTTTAATTCACTTATAAACTATTTATTGTTTAACCTAGCACACTAAGATGCCTTTATTCCTTTATAAACAGGATACATTTATTTTAAATACTACATAGTAAATTACTATTGAAGCACAGTGATTAATGAAAATTCCTCTGATATGTTAAATAGAATTTTTCCTATAGAAGTCCAGACACCAGTGAGCTGAGGGAAAAAATAAGCTTACTAATAAGAGGTTTTGCTATAAGAGGTGCCTATCTAAGGATTTAAACCAATTAGCAACTAGAATCCAGACCCTCGATATTTCAGGTGCTTGCAAACACTTTCTTTGATTCTTCTTTTTCATTCTTTTTCTCTGAAGACAAAGTGGTACAGCAATAAATTGAGGTAGAGGACAAAGTTATGATGATTTAAACTTCAGTTCAAACTTGTTTGGTAATTTTAGGTGAAATGCTTTTATTTAAATTCAACTTTGGACTTTTGACATTTCATTAACTTGTTTTGTTTTCCTTTCCAAGACTCAACAATATAGATATTCCAAAATACATGTGGGTAGATTTGCAGTGCTTTTTCTACTCTAAATGTGCTGAACTCTTATGGTTCTCTTTTTGAACTACATATATTAATATAATTTATTTTCAGTTTGATTTTCCTAGTAACCTATTAACAGATTTCTGGTCTGTTTTATATCTACTGTTTAATCATAATCAAAGTGTTATTTTTTAACTAAGAAAAATGCCATAACTAAAGTTAATTTTAAAAATTTAGAATATCTATGCCAAATAAATGAGTCAAAACTTACGCAAAACTGAGCAGATAATTTGAAAAAAAACTGTATAGTTTGGGATTGTATAGAAGTTTTACCTTAAGTGGAGTGAAAAGAAGGTAAGTGATATCTTGACTATGAGACAATATTATGTAGTTCTGAACAGCACATTTTTAGATTTATTTTTATGCACTAGGTAATTAAAATCCTTTATCAGTTCTTTTTCCCCTATATCACAAGCTCATTTTATTTTTCAGGCCATTTCCTCAACTTTATGGCACTTTTTATCTAGCGGTTTATAACACATACCAAAATAATTTAGATCTATTGTAACATTCAATTTCTTCTGACCTATTCTATTCTCCTTATTCTGCTCAGCTATACTATTTGTAACATTTTCATCACGTATCAAAAAATGTATATAAAGGAGACTGCCCTATAAGTGGTATATTTAGAATAAAGTGGTGAATAAAAATTACATGAAAAATAAGTTCCAAATATCCAGTGTACATGTTAATGAGTAATACATGAACTGGAAACCCATGGAAACTTCACATAAATCCAACTTGTTCTCAAACTTGTTGCCCAAAGGTGATTACTTACCAAGGTACCATGTGGATCACTAGCTCACAAGTACTGATTAGTTATTGCCAAGCCCAAGTTCACGTGCCTGATACACAATGAGGCCATACACTTCCTAAACATCGGAGTTTGGAGCAGAGAAATGTTTATTGCAGAGTCATGCAAGGTGACAGGTGGCTCATGCCCAAAAGCCCCAAACTCCCTGAAGGATTTCAGTAATGCACTTTTAAAAGGCAGGTGATGGAGTGAGGTTGCAGAATATATGATCAACTTGTGTACAATTCTCTGATTGATTAATGGTAAGGTAAGGTAACAGGGCAGTGTCACAGGGATTAAAATTATCAATCATTTGGCTCCAATGGCTGGGGCTATGGGCTCATGGTCATCAAGTAGTTAACATCTTCCATTTGGTGAGGGTTTTTCTTATCTATAAAACAACTCAGGAAATATTCATCAGATACTGTTATCTAGGTACTTCAGAGAGGAGTTAAAGCAGAAGATATGGGGGAAGGGTCTGTCTCAGAAAGGCCCGATAGGGTCCTGCTCAGATACATGGTCAGTATTAGCACAAATCAATATAAAATTGTATCTGTTATGCTGTCTCACTAGTATAACTCTGATTATGTATTTTTAGTTAATTAATTGACAATATTTTACTACAAAACATTATGTAGTTTATTTTTAACCTACATAAACATAATATGTATGCAAAATTTTGTTATATCACATTTAGCATAAGAATAACTTGTTTAGCAGGACATGAAAATTCAGAAATAAGAAAGCATAGAGTGTATAGCTTTGGAATTCATACAGAATAACAGAAAAAGGGAAAACAGAGTAGATTCTATGAAGCAGATGTAGAGAGGTTCAAACATTGGGGTATTTGTGTTAGAAAAAAAATAGAACAGCAACGAAACTTTGTGCATGAATGTGTTTTGGTTTTAATAGCTGCCTGACCTTACTTATACAGGCATGGTCACTATTGGCCTATTGAAACCATATTTTACTAATATAATTAGGTTCACAGCCATGTTTAACTATACCACTAAGTGAAGTTATTCTTTTACTAAGGAAAACAGGAACTCACTCTGCTGTGGCTTTCATGAGTGGCAATGTAATGGCAATTGAGGAAGACTACTTATGAATTACAATCTGCTTTTTACTGCAAGCCAGAAGAGGTAGAATGTTCCAAAGAAGGAACAGATTAGAGAGTAAGAACCATAGTCACATTTTTCAGGGCCTCAGCCTGCTTTCTCCATGTACTCTTTCACTCTTGGGTCTTTTGAAAGAATGAATTTCACTAGTTAACTCTTTCTTTTGATATCTGCAAATGAACATAAAGGTATTTTAGTTTTAAAGAAGATATTGCTCTTCAAAAAGTTTTCTCAGACCCTTCCCCTTCTGGGACCCTTATAATTCAAATGTTGGTGTGATTAACGTCGTCCCAGAGGCTTCTGAGACTGTTCTCATTTCTTTTCATTCTTTTTCTTTGTTCTGCTCCTCAGAAGTTATTTCCACCTTTCTATCTTCCAACTCAATTATTTGTTCTTCTGTCTCAGTTATTCTGCTATTGATCCCTTTGAGTGTATTTTTCATTTCAGTTATTGTGTTTTTCATCACTGTTTGTTTCTTCTTTAGTTCTTCTAGGTTTTTGTTAAACATTTCTTGTATTTTCTCAATCTATGCCTCTATTATATTTCTGAGATTTTGGATCATCATTACTATCATTACTCTGAATACTTTTTCAGGTAGGTTGCCTATTTCCTCTTCATTTATTTGGTTTTGTAGGTTTTACCTTTCTCTTTCATCTGTAGCATGTTTTTTTGTTATCTATTTTTTTTTTTGGATGACTGGGGCTGTGTTCCTGTCTTGCTGGTTGTTTGGCCTAAGGTATCCAGCACCAGGGTTTGCAGGCAGTTGGGTGGAGCTGGGTCTTGGCACCAAGAGGAGAACCTCTGGGAGACCTCACACTGATTAATATTCCTTGGGACCAAAGCTCTCTGTTAGCCCAGTGGCTTGGACTCACTGCTCCCACCACAGGAGCACAGGACCAACTCCAGGCCTGGGAACAAAGACCCCACAAGCCACCAGCTCCCCAGCAGCCCTCCAAGACCTCTAGGTACATCCCTGGACCCTCTGAGTCAGCCCCACCTCTGCATGTATTTCTGCCTCCAGTATCTGTTCCTGGAGCTGGCACAGAGCACAGCTTCCCTTGCAGGGCAGCAGGGGTACAGGCCTCCACATGCAGACCCGCAGGGACTTGCTGCACCACAGGAGGCCTTGGAGGGGGGTGACACTCAACCCACCTGGACCTGGGTAGTGAGAGGAGACCATGTCAGGGGTGGCACTTTGGCTGCATCTTCTCTAACATGGGAAAGAAAATAGCCACCCAAGTCCAGGAAGTGAAGAGAGACTTGTACAGGACAAACCCAAGAAGGAACACACCAAGACACATATTAATCAAACTAACAAAAGTTAAGTTCAAAAAAAATATAGTAAAAGCAGCAACGGAAAATCAAAAAATAACATTCAGGGGGATCCCCATAAGGTTATCAGCTGATTTTTCAACAGAAACTCTGCAGGCCAGAAGGGAGTGACAGGATATATATAAAGTAATGAAAGGGACAAACATACAACTAAGATTACTTTCCCCAGCAAGGACCTCATTCAAATTCTATGGAGAAATCAAAAGCTTTACAGGCAAGCAAAAGCTAAAAGAATTCAGAACTACAAAACCAGCTTTACAAAAAAAAACGAAAGGAACTTCTCTAGGCAGGAAACAAAAGAGAAGGAAAAAAACTACAAAAAACAAACACAAAACAATTAAGAAAATGGTATAGGAACATACATATTGATAATTACCTTAAATGTAAAAGGATTAAATGTTCAAACCAAAAGACACGGACTGGCTGAATGGACACAATATCAAAACCCATATATGAGGTCTACAAGAGACCCACCTCAGACATAGAGACACATACAGAATGAAAGTTAGGGGATGGAAAAGATATTCCATGCAAATGGAAATCAAAAGAAAGCTGGAGAAGCAATACTTATATAAGATAAAATAAACTTTAAAATAAAGACTGTTATAAGAGAAAGGAAGGACACTACATAATTATCAAGGGATCAATCCAAGAAGAAGACTTAACAATTATAAATATTTATTCACCCAACATAGGAGCACCTCAATACATAAGGCAAATGCAAACAGCCATAAAAGGGGAAATCGGCAGTAACACAATAATAGTGGGGGACATTAACACCCCAATTACACCAATGGACAGATCATTCAGACAGAAAATAAATAAGGAGACACAAGCTTTAAATGACACAATAGATCAGATAGACTTTATTGATATTTATAGGACATTCAATCTGAAAGTGTCAGAATGCACTTTCTTCTCAAGTGCACACAGAATATTCTCCAGGATAGATCACATCTCGGGTCCCAGATCAAGCCTTGGTAAATTTAAGAAAATTAAAATCAGACCAAGCATCGTTTCCAATCACAACACTATGAGATTACAAATCAATTACAGGAAAAAACTGTAATTGATTTCTAAATTCCAAACATATGGAGGCTAAACAATATGCTACTAAATAACCAAAAGATCACTGATAAAATCAAAGAGGAAATCCCAAACACCTAGGGACAAATGACAATGAAAACACAATGATCCAAAACCTTTGGGACACAGCAAAAGCAGTTCTAAGAGGGAGGTTTATAACAATACAATCCTAACTCAAGAAACAAAGAAAATCTCAAATAAACAATCTAAACTTACAACTATAGCAACTAGAGAAAGAAGAACAAACAAAACTCAAAGTTATAGAAGGAAAGAAATCATAAACATCAGAGCAGAAATAAATGAAATAGAAACGAAGAAAACAGTAGCAAAAATCATTGAAACTAAAACCTGGTTCTTTGAGAAGGTAAACAAAATTGATAAACTTTTAGCAAGAAAAGGGAGTGGATTCAAATCAATAAAATTAGAAACAAAAAAGGAGAAATTACAGCTATCACTGCAGAAATGCAAAGGATCAAAACAGACTACTACAAGCAAATATATGCCAATAAAGTGGACAACCTGGAAGAAATGGACAAATTATTTGAAAGGTACAACCTTCCAAGACTGAACTAGGAAGAATAGAAAATATAAACAGACTAATCACAAGTAACAAAATTGAAATTTTAATTAAAAATCTTCCAAAAAACAAAAGTCCAGGACCATATGGCTTCACAGATAAATTGTATCAAACATTTAGAGAAGAGCTAACTCCCATCCTTCCAAACTCTTTGAAAAATTGCAGAGAACACACCCAAGCTCATTCTTCGAGGTCACCATCACCTTGATACCAAAAGTAGACAAAGATATCACCAAAACAGAAATTACAGACAAATATCACTGATGAACATAGATGCAAAAATCCTCAGCAAGATACTAGCAAACCGAATCCAACAACACATTAAAAGGATCACACACCATGATCAAGTGGGATTTATCCCAGTTATTCAAGGATTATTCAATATATGCAAATAAATCAATATGATACACCATATTATCAAATTTAAGAATAAAAACCATATGATCATCTCAATAGTTACAGAAAAAGCTTTTGACAAAATTCAACACCATTTATGATAAAAACTCTCCAGAAAGTGGGCATAGAGGGAACCTACCTGAACATAATAAAGGTTATATATGACAAACCCACAGCAAACTGAAAATATGTCCTCTAAGATCAGGAGCAGGACAAGGATGTCCATTCTCACCACTACTATTCAGCATAGTTTTGAAAGTCCTAGCCACAAAATGCAGAGAAGAAAAAGAAATAAAAGGAATCCAGATTGGAAAAGAAGAAGGAAAACTATCAATATTTGCAGATGACATGCTACTATACATAGAAAATCCTAAAGATGTCACAAGAAAACTACTAGAACTAATCAATTAATTTGGTAAAGTTGCAGGATACAAAATTTATGCACAGAAATCTCTTGCATTCGTATTCACTAACAATGAAATATCAGTAAGAGAAATTAAGGAAAAAAATTGCATTTACCATAGCAACATAAAGAACAAAATACTTAGGAATAAACCTACCTAAGGAGGTAAAAGACTTGTACTCAGAAAACTATAAAACACTGATGAAAAACTCAAAGATGCCACAAACAGATGGAGAGATATACCATGTTCTAGGAGGGGAAGAATCAGTATTGTGAAAATAACTGTATTATCAAAGCAATCTATAGATCCAGTGTAATCTGTATCAAATTACCAATGTCTCTTTTTCACAGAATTAGAACAAACCATTTTACACTTTGTATGGAAACACAAAAGACCCCTAATAGTGAAAGCAATCTTGAGACAGAAAAACGGAGCTGGAGGAATCAGGCTCCCTGATTTCAGACTACACTACAAAGTTACAGTCATCAAGACAGTATGGTACTGGCACAAAAATAGAAACATACATCAATGGAATGGGATAGAAAGCCCAGAGTTAAACCCACGCATCTATGGTAACCTAATCTATGACAAAGGAAGCAAGAATATACAGTGGAGAAAAGACAGTCTCTTCATAAGTGGTGCTGGGAAAACTGGACAGCTACATGTAAAACAATGAAATTAGAACACTCCCTAACACCATACACAAAAGTAAACTCAAGATTGATTAAAGACCTAAATGTAAGACCAAACACTATAGAAATATTAGAGAACAAACTTAGGAAGAACACTCTTTGACATAAATAACAGCAAGATCTTTTTTGAACCACATCCTAGAGTAATGAAAATGAAAACAAGAATAAATAAATGGGACTAATTAAACTTAAAAGCTTTTGCATAGCAAAGGAAACCATAAACCAGACGAATAGATAATTCTCCCTCAAAATGGGAGAAAATATTTGCAAATGAAGCAACTGACAAGGGATTAATCTCCAATATACACAAACAGCTCATGCAACTCAATATCAAAAAAACAAACAGCCCAATCACCAAATAGGTGGAAAGCATAGACCTTTCTTCAAAGAAAGCATACAGATGGCCAAGGAGCACATAAAAAGATGCTCAACATCACTAATTATTAAAGAAATGCAGATCAAAACTGCAGTGAGTTATCATCTCACACTTGTCAGAATGGCCATCATCAAAAAATCTACAAACTATAAATTCTGGAGAGGGTGTGGAAAAAAGGGGACCCTCTTGCACTGTTGGTGGGAATGTAAATTGATACAGCCACTATGGAGAATAGTATGGAGATTCCTTACAAAACTGAAATAGAACTACCATATGACCCAGCAATCCCACTCTTAGGCATATACCCAGAGAAAACCATAATTCGAAAAGAAATATGCACCCCAATGTTCATTGCAGCACTATTTATAATAGCCAAGACATGGAAGGAACCTAAATGTCAATCAACAGATGAATGGATAAAGAAGATGTGGTACATATATACAATGGAATATTACTCAACCATAAAAAGGAATGAAATTGGGTCATTTGTAGAGATGTGGATGGACCTCTCGTTTGTCATGCAGTGTGAAGTAAGTCAGAAAGAGAAAAATATTGTATATTGACACATATATGTGGAATCTAGAAAAATAGTACAAATGAAACTATTTGCAGGGTGGAAATAGAGAGGCAGATGTAAAGAATGAATGTTTGGTCCCATGGCAGGAAGGGGTGTGGGATGAATTGGGAATTGGGATTGACAAATATATACTATTATGTGTAAAACAGATAGCTAGTGGGAACCTGCGCTATAGCACTGGGAGGTCAGCTCAGTGCTCTGTGGTGACCTAGATGGGGGGATTGGAGGGTGGGGGTGGGAGGGAGGTCCAAGAGGGAAGTGATATATGTATACATATAGCTGATTCACTTTGTTGTACAGCAGAAAATAAGAGAACACTTTAAAGCAATTATCCCTCAATAAAAAAAGAGAAAATAAAAAATAAATAAAATGCAGAAAGAAATAAAAAAAGGTATTACTCATTTCCTTAGGGGAAGAGACAGGCTAAGAAAACACAATGAAGTGAGAAACTTCTGTGTCCATCAGGACAGACTATGTTATGCTCTGACAACTCACAACTCTTTGATCTCAGTAACTGAGGTAAATACCCCTGCAAATCTAAGTGATCATTCGTGCAACTATCCTTATGAGGCAGTTCAGTGAGCCAAGCTGAATGAGACTCAACCATCTGTACACATATATCAGGAATACACAACTTTCTAGTTCTGTATGAATGAGAAAGAATGAATGGAAAAGTCAAGCACTAGCAATTAAGTATTTCCACCCAGGGGTGATATATGTCAGTTTCACTCACATTTTCTTGGCCAAAGTATTATATAAACATGTTAACCTCAGGGAACAGGGCAGTATAATATTCTTTTGAGTCCAGCATAGAGAAGAACCAGAAGTAATTTCTGCCACAGTTCTAAGTTTGAAAAACTACTTAATCTATATTTTGAGAATATATTTTAACAAATAATAGGAAGTTACAGTACGAGATTCCACACATGATTATGATATTGTCTGGTGTGAAGAAGAATACACAGAAAGAGCTACAATATTTAACTGGAGCTGGAACTTAAAAGGCATTTATTATTTAAAAAACAATTAAAACCAGTGGTGTACTGTGCACCAGGGTTAAATTGGTAAATATGACAAAGTATGTTCTTACACTTATCTAGCTCATAATCCTGTGAGTGATACATATCTCATATGCCAGGCTACTGAGAATAGACATAGTTTTATTTCATGGCAGCTGCTTTTATAATTTTAAGTTTGGTAAAGCACTCAAACTTTAGATTATATAGAAAACAAAGTAGAAGGTTATTTTAGCCATTGTGGGATGATCAAAGTGGGTCGAACAGCCAGATGTGGAGAAATAGACCAACAATACCAGTTATTATACTAAAGCGAACAACCTATTACACGTATATATATCCATGTAAATACATACATAGAGCAGGAGACATGACAGTTCTCCTTGTCTAAGAAGGGGCTTAAGATTCAAAAAAATCACCGCTCTATTTTAAGGCTGCCAGATCAAATTAAAGACTCCTTTTGCCATCCTCTTTGAGGAAAGAAGAATGTACCTGGGTGAAGAGTGTTATTTAATATTCTCCTAGGTTGCTTGTGAAGACTTTTTCTAAATGTTATATATATTATACAGTCTTCATCCTCCACATTTTATTGATCAATTTTTCCAATGACAGACATTTTCCCCTATTTTATAGCCTATGAGTGTGTACATAAGCGCATATGCACAAACATACACATGCACACACAAAGCTCTGAAAAATATTTTATAAATGTACTCTACTGGCATTAGAGTAGCTGTGGCAGGACTGACAGAATAGCCTAGTGGTTTAAGTGAGAAAGGGGAAAGGCTGATATAAATATAAGATGCATACTCCCTTTGTTTTGGTTTAAGCAAAAAGGAACAAAGAAGAACATTCTAAGAGGCCTCTAGGAGACGGCCTGTGGCAGAAAACCAGTCAGGTCTCTACAGTCTTCTCTTGAGTACAACATGCAATTCAAAAAAGGTTTAGGAGGGCACCTTTCAATCTCTAACCCAAGTGAGGGTTTGAGGATTGGACTCTGGAGGTGGCCTAGCCTCTACTGGTAAATTCCCCCGGTGAGATCTTTTGTTACTCTTGCATGCACTGTTGAGTCAAGGTCCCCTGTAATGTCTAGTCTCAGATTCTTTTTAACAGATGTCTTTCAACTGGTATGAGTTCAGAGACTGACTCTTAATCTGTAGTATAACTGGGGACACCTGAGTGGGATCACTGTTGCTTAGATGCCTCCATGTGGATCTTCTGTGCCTGTCATTTATCAAATGCTTCATCATCTTATTATCTACTTAATTAGTCACTAGCAGAACTCTGGATTTGGCAAAGAAAGTTCCAACCCACTCAAATGTGGTAGAACCCTATGGTAGTCACAGGAAAGGAAAAAAGTAGTGTATCTTGATTGCTTCTCAGGATGGCACACTTTATCCCTTTGGCCCAGATATTTAGCAAACCCAGTGCCAGAGCTTACCTGGCTGGTAACAACTAAACATGAAGGTCACACCCCCATTATGTGATTCTACATTCTATGGAACATGCAGTTGTGCTGAAGTTAGTGTTAATATGGGATGTAGATACTGCCTATTGACATGGAGAATTATTTAGGGTAATATAAATATTAGCGGAGTCATTGCAAGCAGAGAAAACAGCTATTCTGATGCCTTCTAAATTAGGAAAACCATAATGTTAGATCAGGCAGAAAGTATTATGGGACTAAATAAATGAGATTTCAGAAGGTAGTGTTATTTTATGAATTTGGAAGGAAGTCAAGGATCAGAATAATGGGAAAGGTACAACAGAAATCCCTTAATTTGAACAGCCTGTCTTAGTGGGTAAGAAGTTTAAATGCTTCTTTCTAGGTTAAGTGGATATTCAACGATGTAAAAGAAAATTTATTTATTTTATTTTACTTTATATTACTTTTGTTAAACAACTCCCTCTATGTAGATTGGTCATGGTACCTCACAGTGGAACTAGAATGGATTAAATAACATTGTGTCACACTTGTAATCATTAGTACAAACTTTGACAACGATAGTTGTTGCCCTGTCAACAAGGGAATGGAATGAAGTAATTGATTTGTTAAGTTTATTTCCTTTATTCCACTGGTAGAAGTTAACTGGCTTTAAAATATCCACATGAGAATATCTTTGTTATATAGGTCCTCACAGTTACAATGAGGCTGTGTAATAGAGGATTTGGAAAAGTGGGTAGAAGTTATAAAGTCCTTATGGAAGGTAGAGGGTCTATATGATCAATTAATTGTGGTACTTGTACACAACAATCTCTCAAACAAAATGACATTTTCCATTCCAAAGAGTGCCCAAGGACATCGATCTCTGATCGACAGCAATCGTAAGAGCACTTAGACATCAACAAATAAAAATAGAAAGCTCTCCAATTCAATAATGACATCCACTGGAGTAAATTGTTCAGCAAGTCATTTTAAGAGACATGAATAAATATACTGTATTTTGTTCCCAGGAAAAATTTTCATGGAATCCACATAGTTTGTTTCACCAATGCATCTGAGGGGATAGTGTACATGCAGTACAATATACACATTCCACAAAATTCCAAAATTTCCCTTACTCTATAATGGTTCAGGCATATTCTCTCATACTCAAACTTTACCAATACGATGTGGTAGGAGGAAGTACGTGCAGTCTGTTTGTATGTATGTGTGTGTCGTTGTTAGTTGTCTGGTGGTAATATCAAGGTGAATATTCGATGGAATACTTGTTATATTCCTAAGCGTTTGGAATGTGTAATTAAAGTAAGAAATATTAATTTGGTCACTCTTTTTCATTAAAGACTCAATAAAAAGTTAAGGGATAAGAGTCCTAAATGCCCTGGCACTATGAAATTGAGATGGCCTTTTATCTTGATATGCCAAGACAGTGTAGATCATGCAGAGACGGTTAGGGTTAGGAAATATGGCCTAGTGGCGAAGAGGAAGAAATTATTACACAAATGCTTTTTTTTGTTTTTTTTAATACTCATGGTAAACTTGTTGAAGGGATAGAGTAATGCTCTTGCAAAATCCAAAAGTTATGTCCCCAAATGGCCAGTTATGTCTAGTTAAATGGAGCTTGCCAGTCATACAGACCCGGAGCCTGAGATAGTTGCTACAGACCACATACATCATTATCCTGATATAGTGACACCTTCTTTCCTTGGCTAAAGATCCTTAAGAAATGTTATGATCAGTTAATCAATTATTAATGAGAAAAGGCTTATTGAACTCTTGAATAGGACGAGACATATACTTGTAATTTCATAAACCATATGGGTAGTAAAACATGTTCAAGTACCAGCAGGCTAAAGAGCTAAACTGCATAGAGTTTTTATTCTTTCTAACTTTTGTGTTAGGGTTTTTGGTACAGTGAGTTTTGCTGAAAGTACTAGCACCTGTCAATTAAATTGGCCCTGTGTTTTTCACTGTGGAAGTAAAAGATGTCTCACCAGATTTATGAGAAAGTGTCCCTACAGGTTATCAAAACTCCACACTTACCATAATACAAACAAAAATAGACCCAGTAATACAATAAGAAACAGAATGTGGAAAGGTAAAATTGCTGCTTTTGTATTTATATTCCCTCCCAACTTCTGTCTCCTATTACCAGTTAAAACAGAAAAAGAATGATCTACATGGATTCCTTTATCTATTAATTTTCTGTTTTGTTCTTTCTATTTGAAAGAAGGAAAATGTATCTGTGACCAAAAATTGAGTTTTAATTTGAACTACTTGTTGATAATTACATAATAAATTAAGGTGGTACTAACTTTAATTGAATCCAAATCATTGCTCTCATCATCCTCAAACATGAATCAGGCTTTGTAATTTGCTCTCACTCATTGCCATGGCTCTTTCTCAAAACCAACGTCCTTCATTCTTCATATTTTGGATTTGCTTTCTTATTCTTTTTAAAATTTTGACTTGAGAATTTACATATTTTCAACATTTATTCATCTGTCCTTTAAAACTGTTTATTGAAGGGTAATATAAATACTGAGTAGTGCACATAAGAGTATAGCTCGCATAATTTTAACAAACTGACTACTTTGTGAAACTAGCAACCTAGATCAAAATTCAAAACCTCTTAAAAGCTGTCCTGTATTCCCTTTAGGTTCCTATCCTCTTTCAAAGCAACGTTCTGTATGGTATTCTATAGCATTTCTTCCAAATAGTGTATATTCTTTTGTCTTGCTTCTTTTACTTGCCATAATGCTTTATGAGATCTATTCATATTGCAAGTAGTCCAGATTATTCTTATTTTTGAAAAGAATTACATTATATGGATATGCTACAATTTAATTTGCATAATTTAATTTATTTATATTTACAATTTAACTTATTTTGGGGCACCTGGTAAAGTTCTAGGTCAATTAAAATAGTACTGTCATGAACATTCTAGTGCATATTATATGGTTAATATATATCATAAATATTTCTGTTAAGCATGTAAATGTTAGGTCAAATGATATTCAACTGTTTAACTTTAAAAGATACCACCAAGGTATAAAAATTTCCAAAGTGGTTGTATCCATTTACTTTGCCATCAGCAGTATATGAATATTTATTCATTCACATCCTTACAGATGTTTGTTATTCTCTTATTGTCTGTCTTTTTAACTTTTGCCATTCTAGTGGCTGTATAGTAGACACATTTTACTTTTGAACTGTATTTTAAACTACAAATTTTCTTACAATGGCTAGTTTAGTTTTGGCTTATATATTTTGACATAAGAAAATTCCATAAGAATTAAGTAGTATTTTGCAAATTTCCTTATTTTCTTTTAAACTCAGCATTCACTTTGTAGTTTGTTAACATAGAGATATGAGGATTTTACATCATCTCATTGATTTTTAACTTTATTGCATTATGGTTAGAAGCCACGGTCTTATGATGTTTCTTTTGAATATGAGGTTTTCTTTTCTCTAGTCCATGGTTTATTTTTAATATATGCAGTTTGTTCTCTATTTGCAATGCATAAGATTCTATAAATACATCTATTAGTCAAAATTATTTGTGGAAGCCTAGACAATTCCATTCACAACAAAGAATACCAATTATCAGAGGGTGAACCTCAAGAGAATTAGTGGATGTTAGCAGTAAAAGGGACAATATAGACACTTATGGCTTTGATTTTTTTTCTAAAATTCTTCTTTACCTCTTCAAATTTATGGGAAGTACTGAATCTGGTATTAGTGTTCATTCCAGAATTGATAATCTGCTGCAATAGGCCTGACCCACAAACCAGTCCCATTTGATGCATATCTTGTAGCCTTATTCTCTTGAGTTCAATAGCCATCTCCATAAGTATGAAGTAATTTGGACCTCAAGATACAATTAAATGGTAAATTTATTTGTAACATATCCTGCTTCAGCTTGGAAGATTTTTCATTAGCTCATTGCTCTTGTTTTTAATTAATGTAATCTCAAGTAAATATAGTTTTATAATACCCATGTGAAATGTATTCCTCCAAGCTACCATTCCCTACTTACATATGAATTTATTTAAAGTTGATAATGCTTATGATGTAGTTATAACTGCATTGTAAACATTACAGTTGGGACTTTTTCTTACTGTTAATCTTCCCCTTATACTAAGCATGTACCTTTATCCCTGGGTAAGATCACCATTCTGTTCTTGACTCTCCTTATCTGTTTCTTTTGGATATATTTTGGCAGTTAAGATGTGATCCTCATGTGAAAGATTATAGAAAAGCAACAGAAATGTGAGAATCTCCCCAATTTTCAATGAATTATCCTCTGAGATTGTATTCTTGAACTGATTGCCAGTTAAGGCTGTTTTTCACTGAGATGCCTGCATCATACCTAACATATATGTTCTCAAACAACAGCATAAACACAGACATGTTCAAATGTATGTGAGAAGGAGAAACTAGAACCCAGGACAGTGGCTCCTATGGTAAAAATTTTATTATTCAGGAAATATGACTGACACATCACAAGCCTGATATTGGTCATTTTTCAATGAGTTTTGATTCACAGACTATTAAATAAATAAAACTTTGGAGGTTATTGCACTCTCACAAAGTAAATAAACACAAGCAAAAATAAAAACAAACTCGTCCAAATATTCCTATATTTTATAATTTGGATTGTGCTTGTATAGTTATTACAAAATTCTCACAGAATAAATATGAATTTGGAACTCATGTGGCGAATTGATAAAATATTGGAAACTACGACCATGGAACTGTGCACCTAATCTAGAACTAAATATTTTACCACCATTATGGAATTTACAATATGATAACGAACAACAGACATTTAACAAACATTAATTTGCAAAAAATGAAAATTATATATGGACATTTTATAATTTGTGTTTTTTTTGAACTTTATAAAAATGTTTTCTAATAAGCATTTCCCAATTCATAAGTATGAAATGAACAAGAAAAGAGATACTAGATATACAATATAACAACATTGGAAGCGAAAGTAGCACATGACAATGCAAAAGAGGTTAGAATTACAGAAAACCTCATTTTCTATATACACCACTAAAATTATATATCAAAAGATTTATATGCACCATTTATTAAAAACATAAAAAAACTTATACCAAACACAGGATATTAGATAGCTTTTTCTCCCTGATACGACTCAGGATATTTAACTTACCTCATTTATTTTCTAAAAGCAAGATGAGCTTAAAAACCTTTTACTATAACAATTTTAGCAATAGATTTTTTCCATCTTTTCTCTATGGCACAGCATTGAAAATCCAAATAATAAATATACACAGAATTGCATATTCTGTCATGTCTTTTGTTGAATCTATTAATTCACGTATTTGTTTGTTTTTCAATTTACCCAAGAATTTCAGTTATTTTAGCCTCTGGGAAATATCCTCACATTATAAAACCCACATACAATTTAGAATGATTGACAGGTTCCAATGAGAAGGGATCAAAACTGGACCAGCAGGGGGCATATGTCAACAATGATGCACAAATATATTCCAGAATAGAATATAGAATGCTTTTATGTATCCTCCTATATTTTTCACGGGTGCCTAATTTTCTTGAATCTGAGAAAATAGTTCATAAGCTGAAACGAGTAAACAATGTAATAAATCTAAAGAGGGTAAAATCCATTGAATGAAAAGGCAGAGTTGACGATATGAAGATGTACTACATTGAAAGTGAATTAAACAACAAAAGATTTTTTTCAATAGGTCTTGAAATATAGCATGATCAATAATAGCAGAGTTTGTACCACTAAGACATAATGGAAGGAATTAAATAATAGCCTACAATATCAATATAGATATAAGCTTATAAGCAATATAAGCTTTATTTCTGAAGTTATCATGTAGGAAGTTGCAGATAAAATGTCAGAAGTGAAAACAAATCTTCATAGAAGCCATATGAATATTTTCTTTAAAATAAGCACATGCAGATTAAGGTAAGTAATGATGGACACAATGAAAACTTCTTTATTACAAAATATGTTAATAAATGTCAATCATACTTCTAAGAAAAGTTATGAATGTAGAATGGTTATGAGCTAATAAAGTAAAAGCATAGTTCCTTAATATTTCATATCATCACTGATTTAATTACAGGTAGAGCTGAATGGAAGATTAATAGGATACTGAAAATTTCTATGTCACAATTTGTCCTCATTTAGAGATCTTGTCTCTCTTTCAATTGTCTTTAAAATTTCGTTATGAATACCTATTGCTCTTTTATGTGAACCCCAAGTACTTTCTAACTTGCCAATTTCGGCAGGCTAAGGATGGCTTAGCACAAAAGGATGGTTTAGCACATAAGGATCCTTGCACGTAAGGATGGCTTCAAGGTGTGTGGGCTATGCAGTTGTTCCGGGCTTGCACATGGTAGGGTCTCACACTTGGTTTAATGTTCTACTGCTACTGACTTGAAATTCTTAATAATTTTTTAACAGGAGTCCCACTTCTTATTTTTCACTGGGCGCTGTAAATTATGTAGCTAGTCCTGCATGCCTCCCTTTCAGTTGAAAATCTCTTTTGCTCTTTCTTCCTACTTCTCCACAGAGGCCCATTTCAGAGAAATTCTATTCCAGTAAAACTATCTTTAAGGTGGATCGCTATCACTTTCTTTTATTTCCTCTGTGTGGAAAATTTCTGAAGGATATTCTAAATTGTCTACAGATGTGACATCATGTGATTATTACTGTTGCCTAGGGATTCCTCTATTGTTTTTTTCAAGCATTTCATTGCTATATATTAAGTTAGAGAACTCAACGTAACATAGATATGTGAGGAAATGATGGACATAATGGTTTTAGAATCATTATAGGGCATTCATTGGGAGATAACTAGGAGGCATTTGGTGAAATAGTCTGCAGTTTAGGAGACTGATTTAAGATGGGAGTCATCAGCATTAAAGTTTTTCAGGAAGCCATGGCTGTGATGTCAGCTCTAAGGATGAGTGTACAAAGTAAGAAGTTTAAAGCCAGAACCCTTGGAAATGCTGACTTACAGGGTTGCAATAAGAAGTCCATACTAGACAAATATAGCATATCTGTAGAAAGAAAAAAAATAAAGTTGAGAGAACACAGTAACAAAATATAGAAGATTGCAACTCCTTTATTGTCTTATAATATTTATTATTATATTTATAATATTTATTTTTATATTATATTTATTATTTATAATATTATTAATATTGTCTTATTAATATAAGACCACTGCTCCTTTGTGTGTCTCATATTAATGTCAAATTGGATTGTTCCCCACTTTTTGAAAGAAGTTTATCCTGTTTTCCAAAAATTTCCCACTTTTCTTGTCAAAATATTTCTATATTAAAGATCATGTTCAAATATCACTATGTGCTCTAGTCTCTGATTTTTAGACAGGGTTGTTATTCTGCTAATATCCCTAGAACTGTCTTTCTATGTCTCTTTTATCTCTTAGTTTGCATTGTCATAGGAATTTTCTTTGCTGTTTTCACTTTTTCTAATGCCTTATAGATGGTTTTATGAATAATACTTGCCTAAATATCCTAGAATGGTTTTCAGAAAGTAATGTAGTCCAGTGTACATATGCATATGTTTATGAATATATATTAAATAAAAAAATAGATTGTTAGAATTGAGCTTAGCCTACCTACATGAGCAAAAGAGCTGGTGGCCTTGGCCCAGAGCCTGTGAGTGCCTCCAGGCACTCTAGTCCAGGGCCTGCAGAGGCCAGTCCCATGCATGGATGTGACCACTGGAGCAGGCACATTGGAGTTCTTGACCCTTGCAGAGTGCTAGTGCCAGATAGAGATGCACCTCTTTCTCTCTCACACTTAGGTCCAGATTTTCAGGCACCAGACCCAGAGCAATCTTGCCTATTACCAACTCCCCTGCACTCTGAAATATACTTCATAATCTTCTAGGATCTCCAGAGCAAAGCTGTCTTTGAATAGGATTTTAACTTCATTGGACCATAGAGCAGAATGCACCAAAGAGCAATATTTCAAAAGAGCAGATTGCAAGATGGATTCAACAGCAGGTCCAGGGGCATACATTAGTGGTACAAGTTAGTGTTAATCTCTGTCCAACCTATAATTATCCAAACTATCCCTTGTGGACATGATGAAACCATCATGTTAGTAACTGTATCTGGGACACAGAATATTTGTAGCAGATACAGTTGGTTCCATTGAGATAGATCCAGATCTGGGAGTAAAAGATAGGACAGACTTTGCAAGGGCCAGATGCATCATATCATCATCCAGCAGCCACAGACAACTGTCACTACCAGTCAGACACAAACACAGCAGCAGATCACTCTCTAGGGGCAGCAAGTAGCACAGACTGTTGAAGGACAGACCATCTTCTATCAGCCATTTAAGGAAGATGGCATCACTCACTGGAAAGGCATGATCCAGCAGCAAGTTTGATAGGGGCACAGACTGTTCAGACAGGAGCCAAAACCAACACAACCAACAAGGGTCTATCATAATTCTACCAGTGGCAGGTTATGTGATCAATTCAGGAGGGACGGTCATGGTGGTGTTTGGAGCTGGCTCTGTGCGTGCTATCTAAGGTATCCCTTTACTGGGACAGAGATGTTTGAAGAAGAGCCTCTATGTGAATGCCAAACAGTATCATCATCTTTGTAAGAGGAGGCAAGTTTGGGATAAACTAGAGGTAGAAAGGAAATTCCAAAGGAAAGAAGGAAATACCTGTGTAAGTCATGCCGTAGCAGAGAAATGCGATGAAAGTAGGGAATTTTTCTCTGCAAAAGAAAATGATAGTCCTTCATATGCAGGAGACACACCAAATAAATGAAAGAAAGAAAGAAGGAAGGAAGCAATTACACAGCACAGGTCATCTGAGGATTTTTCTGCCAGGCCATGTGATGGAGATGATCAAGATCATATTCCTTGCCACTGTTTCTCACTGTTCCTGGAAATTAATCAACTCTTTGGAAGGGATAAAATTCCCTTCAGAATTTAGATAATCACAAATGAATGTATTCTGCCCTTTTGTACAGGGCAAATCTCACTTAGTTGTTTTTTCTTTTTTATGTCTTTATTGGAGTATAATTGCTTTACAATGGGGTGTTAGTTTCTGCTTTATAACAAAGTGATTCAGTTATACATATGCATATGTTCCCATATCTCTTCCCTCTTACGTCTCCCTCCCTCCCACCCTTCCTATCCCACTCCTCCAGGCGGTCACAAACACCAAGCGGATCTCCCTGTGCTATGCGGCTGCTTCCCACTAGCTATCTACCTTACATTTGGTAGTGTATATATGTCCATGCCTCTCTCTCGCTTTGTCACAGCTTACCCTTCCCCCTCCCCATATCCCCAAGTCCGTTCTCCAGTAGGTCTGTGTCTTTATTCCTGTCTTACCCCTAGGTTATTCATGACATTTTTTTTTCTTAAATTCCATATATATGTGTTAGCATACAGTATTTGTCTTTCTCTTTCTGACTTACTTCACTCTGTATGACAGACTCTAGGTCTATCCACCTCCCACTTAGTTTTTAATAAGAGGCTCAGTATTATAGTTTCAGCAACATCCTGCAAATTGAAATTGCAAGCCTTTGTTTCATCCCTTTACTCCAGGCCTTTTGCAGACAGTGGATAACATTGACACTTCATAGATTAGGATGAATCAAGTGACATATGACAGCCCAATAGTAACATAGAAACACTGATGTTAACTGGTGAAACTGACTGTCCAACTCAGAAGATGAGAGCAAATTTAATCTAAACTGCAATCAGAGAAGCCAGGGCTTTCCCACGGGAATTTGGTTAGACAACATCCATCTCTCTGGTTGGCTAGTTCATTCTGACTAACTGTATGGACATTTTTTATTTATTTGTTTCAAGCATCTAATAAAACCTACTTTTCTGTGAAATACACTTTGAGGAATACTGAATTAAGTTTTAATTCCTTTTTTTATGGAATAAAACATATGAAGCTGATGTGTTCATATACATGGGAAATAAATGACACATTTATTTATTTATTTTTAACATCTTTATTGGGGTATAATTGCTTTACAATGGTGTGTTAGTTTCTGCTCTATAACAAAGTGAATCAGTTATACATACACATATGTTCCCATATCTTTTCCCTCTTGCGTCTCCCTCCCTCCCACCCTCCCTACCCCACCCCTCCAGGCAGTCACAAAACACCGAGCTGATATCTCTGAATGACACATTTATTAATACAGAAATGTTTTGATAGCAAATAGAGATATTTGATATGATTTTTATATTATTAGTGTTTTTGACATATGAATAATATATATTTGTAATGTTGTGGCTACTTGTGATGGCAGTTCTCTATTTGTATTTCTGAAATCATAACTTTCAATATACTAAGAATGTACACTTTTTCTTTTTTCTCTGTCTTCCTAATTCTTAATATTCATGTTTTAGAATCTCATTAAGAGTTCTTATTTTTTGATCCAATTCTCTCTCCCACACTATTGGATCATTCTCTCTTATTTCTGTCCATGTTAACCCAAGATAAGG
The DNA here is from genome assembly GCF_964270905.1 of Leucopleurus acutus. Taxonomy (NCBI): domain Eukaryota; kingdom Metazoa; phylum Chordata; class Mammalia; order Artiodactyla; family Delphinidae; genus Leucopleurus; species Leucopleurus acutus. Next base: position 41,640,565 of record NC_139160.1, on the reverse strand, counting down.
ATACACTGAAGACAATCTCACTGTAGATATTTGCAATGGAACATCATTCCAGTTGATATTAAATAAATCTCCCCTCCACCTGAGAATTTCATTCACTTCCTTCCTATTTTCTTCATCAAGGCCTTTCCTGGACAGTCTTAATCCAAAATAAGTGACCATCCTGTCACTTGCCTTTCCCTATCTCTTAAGATCTACTTATGGTTTAGGCAATTCTATGAAAGTGTTCCTAAATATATTTACCTATGCACATTCATGGAGCTATGGAATTTTGTCATAAAGGATGAGTCTTTAAGCCTGAGTTAAAGCGTGAATTTCTAAACAATGTTATAAATACATCAAAACAAAATTTTGATGTAGTCCACTGGTCTATTTTTGCTTTGGTTCCATATGCTTTTGGTGTCATCTACAAGAAATCATTGTGAAGACCCAAGTTAGGAAGGTTTTCCCTATGTTTTATTCTGGAGTTTTACAGTTTCAGGTTTTACATTTAAGTCTTTAATCCATTTTGTATACTTGTGTATTTTTGTGTATGGTATAAAATATGTATGCAAATTTATTCTTTTGCATTTGAGTATTCAGTTTTCTCAACAACATTTGTGGAAGAGACTATCTTTTTCTCATTGTGTATTCTTGGCACCTTTATCAAAATTGACCATATATGTGTGAATTTATTTCTGAGCTCTCTATTCTGTTCTATTGATTTATGTCTGTCTTTATGACAGTACCATACTGTTTTAATGACTGTAGCTTTGTAATATATTTTGAAATTAGTAAGTGTGCTGTCTTCAGTTTTATTCTGTTTTCTAAAAATTGTTTTGGCCATTCAGAGTCTGTTTTAGTTTTATATTATTAAAACTGTATTTTCTAATTCTGTAAAAATTGCCAGGACTTCCCTGGTGGTGTGGTGGTTAAGAATCAGCCTGCCAATGCAGGAGACATGGGTTTGATCCCTGGTCTGTGAAGATCCCACATGTTGTGGAGCAACTAAGCCTGTGCATCACAACTACTGAGCCTGCACTCTAGAGCCCACGAGCCACAACTACCAAGTCTGCACTCCACAATCACTGAAGCCCACATGCCCTAGAGCCTACATACTGCAATTACTGAGCCCACACACGAAAACTACTGAAGCCCATGTGCTCTAGTTTCCATGTGCCACAACTAATGAGCCTGAGTGCTGCAACTACTGAAGCCCATGAGCTTAGAGCCTGTGCTCTGCAACAAGAGAAGCCACCGCAGTGAGAAACCCATGCACCATGATGAAGAGTAGGCCCCGCTCACCAAAACTAGAGAAAGCCTATGCACAGCAATGAAGACCCAATGCAGCCAAAAAAAAAAAAAGTGCCATTGAATGGGAAAAAAAAAAATATTAGCAAGCCATATATCTGAGAAGAGGTTAATATCCAAAATATAAATAGAATTCTTACAACTTATAGGGAAAAAAACTATTAAAAATGGGCAAATAACTTGAATAGGCTTTCTCCACAGAAGACATACATTGGCCAATAGGTACATGAAAAGATTCTCAACATTACTAGTAATCAGGGAAATGAAAAAAAAAAAAAAAAGTACCACCTTACACATGCTAGGATGGCTAGTATAAAAAGATAAGAGATAACAAGTATTGGCAAGGTTCTAGAGGAAATGGAAGCTTGTACACTTTTGGTGGGAATGTAAACTGGTTTAGCCACTATGGAAAACAACATGGGAGTTCCTCAAATATTAAAAATATAACTACCTTATCTAGTATTTCCACTTTGGAATATATTTATCCAAAGGAAATAAAATCAGCATCTGAACTGATTCTTATAGATAAGAATTATCTATACTCTCATGTTTATTACATTATTTACAATAGCCAAGATATGGAAATAATTTAAATGTCTATAGACAGATGAATGAATAAAGAATATGTGGTTTATACAGGCAATGGAATATTATTTAGCTTGAAAAAATATGAACTCTTGCCATATGTGGTAAAATGGATAAACACGAGGAAATTATGTTTAGTGAAATAAGCTAGTAACAGAAGGACAATTACTGCATGATTCCACTCACTCATGTGGTTTAGAATATAGTTATACACATAAAAGCAGAGAATAGAATACTGAAGGCAGGGGAATGAAGAGTTGCTATTCAATGGGAGTAAAGTTTCACTTATGAAAATGATTAAAGTCTAGAAATCACCTGTAAAATAAATAAATAAATAAATAAACAAACAAACAAATAAATAAATAAAACAGTACCCAATAATAATAACAAATTATTGTTGCCTCATTTGTGAACTAGTAGATAAAGAGAGAGGAAAATGTGCTCTATTTCCGACTTTTAAGACCAATGTCAAATGTTGGGAATTTTGGATGTGGTTCAATGAACCCCAGAAGTCAAATAAATCTTACCAGTGCAGTAAATAACTTATTCTTCCAGTAAATAACCACAAAGAGGAAATACAAAAAAAGGATAACTTCATTCTAACTTATCTCTTTCCAGTACAGTGGAGAGAAAGAATTTCTCCCTACAAAGATTTATAAGGCATTTCATTCAACAATAAGCAGTATTAGGACTTCACACTTCAGGGTCAGTCACACCTCTATTCTTGTTAAAATCAGTTACTATGTATAAATTCTTATCTTAATTGACATCTCTTAAGCATCTTTATATGTTCTTTTTTTTTTACTATTAATTATTTGCTTCCACAACTGATCTCTTCTCATAATTTCCTCTCACTTTCCTCCATTCTGATAGGTCCCTTAAATTCTAGTCTTCCTTAACCCTCTCACCTTTCATTCTTCTAAGCTATTAGTGTTTACTAATATTTTCCATGTTGTGGAAAATATAGAGAATAAAAATATTTGTTTTGGCCCATTTAGTTAAAAGAAAATTGCTTAACCCTGAAGATGACAGGATCAGGGACTAATAACTGCTTTATACCCAACTTATCCATCATGAGGGCTGAAATGATCAATATCTTGGCAGCCTTCTAACACATTTTAACACCCTTGTATTCAGTGATAAACTGGTTGGTGTTTGCTCACATTTTATTACTGATTAATCTCATTGAAATCTTCAAATATCATCTATATGTTATCAGTTTCCATATCTATGTCTCCAAATATGAACTCTCTTTTGAGTTCTAAGAACTATTTATGCAAACAATATCAAACTTATTTACTTAGATATCCATTAGTAATCTCAAATTTAGCCAAAACAAAAAGTCAGAATATCTGACTTCTATGAATTAGATGTTAGTAACACCTCCCCCAGTTATGACAATCAACTGTGGCAATCATTGTGACATTGTCAATGTCACCAGGCTGTGGGGGCAAAATCACAGCCAGTTAAGAACAACTTCATTGAAATGTTCAGCTCAAAAAATAAAAGCCTTTTAAAAGTCCTTTTAAAACTTTTTACCCATCATTTTAAGTGCCTAACAGCTCATTACTTAATAATTATTAAATTGTTTAAGAACTTTGTCACCTCATTTTGGAATATTTCAATTTCTTCCCAACTAATCATCATCATTTTATCTTCTGAAAGTTGGAATGAATCAGTTTCAGTTATATCAAATTAGCACTTCTAAAGCACAGAATTGATAAAAATACTATGCAATTAAAAACCTTTTAGTAAATCCCAATCACTAACAGGATAAAGTCTTCAACATGGCCTTTGCTCTGGAATACATGAAAATCATATGATTAGCCCCTTCACTCCCACTTAATTACAGTACCCTGTGAAGAGTCTTAAAGCAATATACAGAAAAAAAATTAAACATTGAAAAAAATATTTTCAAATTTAAAAATATGTGATTAACAAACACAAAAAAATCACTGAAAATAAAGTCTTTATTAGTGTAAAATGCTATAGAGAGATCAAAAATTAAGTTAGAAAAGTATACATTTGATTTATTTAAAAATACAATTTTCTTTAAGAGGTTAAAGCAGAAGTGAGAATTAGTTGAAGAATGAATAAACTGAGACAGTAAGGCAGAAAAAAAGATCTTCAACAAACAAAAGTCCAGGACCAGATGGCTTCACAGGTGAATTCTATGAAACATTTAGAAAAGAGCTAACCTATCCTTCTCAAACTCTTCCAAAATATTACAGAGGGAGGATCACTCCCAAACCCATGCTATGAGGCCACCATCACCCTGATACCAAAACCAGACAAGGATACTAAAAATAAAGAAAATTACAGAACAATATCACTGATGAATATAGATGCCAAAATCCTCAAAAAAAAATACCAGCAAACAGAATCCAACAACACATTAAAAGTATTGTACACCACAACCAAGTGGAATTTATCACAGGGATGCAAGGATTCTTCAATACATGCAAATCAATCAATGTGATACACCATATTAACAAATTGAAGAATAAAAACCATATAATCACCTCAATAGATACAGAAAAAGCTTTTGACAAAACTCAACAGCCATTTATGAGTTTTTACTCTCCAGAATGTGGGCATAGAGGTAAACTACCTCAACATAATAAAGGCCATATATGACAAACCCACAGCAAACATCATTCTCAATGGTGAAAAACTGAAAAATTTCCTGTAAGATTAGAAAGAAGACAAGGATATCCACTCTCTCCATTCTTACTCAACATAGTTTTGGAAGTCCTAGCCACAGTAACCAGAGAAGAAAAAGAAATAAAAGGAACACAAATTAAAAAAGAAGTAGAATTGTCACTTTTTGCAGATGACGTGACACTATACAAAGATAATCCTAAAGATGCCACCAGAAAACTACTAGAGCTAATCAATTAATTTGGTAAAGTTGCAGGATACAAAATTAAAGTACAGAAATCTTTTGCATTCCTATACACTAACAACAAAAATTCAGAAAGAGAAATTAAGGAAACAATCTCATTCACCTTTGCAACAAAGAGAATAAAATACCTATGAATAAATCTATCTAAGGAGGTAAAAGACCTGTACTCAGAAAACTATAAGACACTGATGAAAGGAATCAAGGATGACACAAACAGATGGAGATATATACCATGTTCTTGAATTGGAAGAATCAATATTGTGAAAATACCTAAACTGCCCAAACCAATCTACTGATTCAATGCAACCCCTATCAAATCACCAATGGCATTTCTTATAAAACTAGAACAAAATATCTTAAAATTTGTATGGGGACACAAAAGACCTGGAATACTCAAAACAACCTTGAGGGAAAAAACAGAGCTGGAGGAATCAGACGCCCTGATTTCAGACTGCACTAGAAAGGTACAATAATCAAGAAAATATGGTACTGGCACAAAAACAGAAATATACATCAATGGAACAGAATAGAAAGCCCAGAGATAAACCCACAGGTCAACTAACCTATGACAAAGGAGGCAAGGATATACAATGGAGAAAAGACAGTCTCTTCAATAAGTGGTGCTGGGAAAACTGGACAGCTACATGTAAAGAATGAAATTAGAGCACTCCCTAATACCATACACAAAAATAAACTAAAAATGGATTAAAGACCTGAATGTAAGTCTAGACACTATAAAACTCTTAGAGGAGAACATAGGAAAAACAATCTTTGACATAAACCACAGCAAGATCGTTTTTGACCCACCTCCTAGATTAATGAAAATAAAAAGAAAAAGAAACAAATGGGACTTAATTAAACTTAAAAGCTTTTACACAGAAAAGGAAAAACACAAAAAGAAGAAAAGACCACCCTCAGAATAGGAGAAAATATTGGCAAACAAATCAACGGACAAAGGATTAATCTCCAAAATACATAAACAGCTCATGCAGCTCAATATTAAAAAAAAAAAAACAAAAAAACCCAATCCAAAAATGGGCAGCAGACCTAAATAGACATTTCTCCAAAGAAGACATACAGATGGCCAACAAACACATGAAAAGATGCTCAACATCACTAATCGTTAGAGAAATGCAAATCAAAACTACAGTGAGGTGTTACCTTACACCAGTAAGAATGGGCATCATCAGAAAATCTACAAACAACAAATGCTGGAAAGGGTGTGGAGAAAAGGCAACCCACTTGCATTGTTGGTGGGAATGTAAATTGATACAGCCACTATGGAGAACAGTATAGAGGTTCCTTAAAAAACAAAAATAGAATTACCATATGACTCAGCAATCCCACTAGGGGACATCTATCCAGTGAAAACCATAATTCAAAAAGACACATGCACCCCAATGTTCATTGCAGCACTATTTACAATAGCCAGGTCATGGAAGCAACCTAAATGCCTATTGACAGACAAATGGATGAAGAAGATGAGGTACATATATAGAATGGAATATTACTCAGCCATAAAAGGAACGAAATTGGGTCATTTGTAGAGATGTGGATGTATCTAGAGACTGTCATACAGAGTGAAGTAAGTCAGAAAGAGATAAACAAATATCATATATTAACACATATATGTGGAATCTAGAAAAATGGTACAGATGAGCCAGTTTGCAAGGCCGAAATAGAGACACAGATGTAGAGAACAAACTTATGGACACCAAGGGAGGAAAGCAGGGGAGTGGGTGGTGGGATGAATTGGGAGATTGAGGTTGATCTATATACACTAATATGCATAAAATAGATAACTATTAAGAAACTTCTCTATAAAAAAAGTAAAAGTAAAAAAAGAGGTTTTGTTATATTGATGTTAATGTGTTGTTTTTTGTGTTGAATATGTGTTGAATTAATGAATGGATTAAATATTTCCTGTATAGGCCATTTGTATATGACATGAATCTCAACTTATCACAATTTTATGGATATATTTAATAAACAAATTTCAATATACCTAATATAATTTTAAATTGATATCACTGTGAAACTCCTAACACAGCTACACAAAAATATAATGTCATATCATGCTGCCCTTCAACCAATATTAAAAAAACAGAGAGGAAGAAAAACAAACAGATGAAGCAATATTTGGAATTGTTTTGAATACCTTTTATAAAAAGAATTGAAATAATCATAGAGATGGAGTATAAAGCATTTAATCCCTGAGTCATAATTCAGTGTATTTATATCAAGGATTTAAGCAGATTTAGAATAGTATATTACATACTTGCACTTTCAGTTGGAAGTGACAAAAACTCATCTCAAACTGACTCATGTAATAGAAGGACAACTCTGACTTGAGGTGAACTGGTCCATGCACTCAAATTTTATCATCAGGGCATAGTTTGTCTTGGTTTTGTCTTAGTCTGTGTGGATCTTATTGTTAGTCTCTTTCTTTTTATTGGAAAAATTCATTTTGAAGCTTACATCCTCTCAAATATGTAAAGCCCCTTTGTGTCTCTGTGTCTTAAGATAAGCTATTGGTTTCCTAATGTGTTATTCTAATAAGAGTCATTGGTTTGGGTCTCCCTAGACAGGCTTGAGTCAAAAGCAATCTCTGAATCATTCAATGTGGCAGGAGCAATAGGATACCTTGACTAAGATTTCTGCTTGCTCCTGTGTCCTGCTGGTAGATTCCTACTGGCATAAATTACATGAATTCAGAAAGGGGGAAGAAATGTCTCTCTAAGGAGATACTATAGGGTTCTTACCAGACCAAGGAAGTGAATAAACATCTGATGGAGAGTAAAATAGAATAGATATACATTACAAAGGATAACAAGACATGCTCTCAATTTGCGTAATGTTTAAAGAACTTCATAAAGTGGAAATTCTCTTTGAGGAATGACATGGCAAGGCACTTGAGGTGGGCTCACATCAATGGACAAGTTGGTCAAAAGTAGGCATGCTATCTGGCACAACACTGTTGCTAATGTTCTTTAGATTATTTTCTTGAAAAAAACCCAAATTCCTCCGATAATATGAGCATTAAGTTATAATAAATATGTATAAAATAAAATCTCTCCTTCCCCTCACACCAAAATATCTGTAGAAACTTCAGGTACAAGTTAATTGACTTGACAAATATTTACTGTGTTTCTATGGTACCCCAGGTATTCTTATGGGCAGTAGGATAATAATAATACAATAACAACACAGAAATTTCTGTTGACTGCAAAGATTCTTCATTCTAGCAGAAGAGATAGACAACGTTAAGCAAAAGACGGAAAAAAAACTCTTACCTTTTCAAAGTGTGGAACTGAAGTTGCACATAGGATTACTGACAAAATGGAGAATGGGAAGAAGTCATATTTAATACAGAATGGCTGAAGACTGTCACACATTCTGGGATCAAGCAAACTCTACATAAATAAGAACTAAAATAAAGGAAAAATGAAAAACTTATATTGTACCCAGAACAACAGTTACATTCATGAGTTAGTGGAGAAGAACTTGAAAGAGAAAAAGCTTATTGCAATTTATGAGCAGAGTTGACACCAGTGCAATTCAGTTTGCATAGCTGTTATTGTAAATGAGGTATGAGATAAGCTATTATAAATTTGGGGAAAAAAAACAAAAAAAAAACTTCTGCTTAAAAGATAATACTACCTAAAATAAATTATATAACATCTATTAAAATTAAAATCAATCTCCCTCTCTCTCTAATTTCTTTCTATATTTTTTCAAATGATTTTTATTAACATTAGAACCTACCACATGTTATATTGAACAGCTCTATTTGTCAGTCTTCATATGTACTGTTAAAAATAAACTGAGGCACATTAAAAAATTTAAGAGTTTATTTGAGCAAAAATTTATTTGAATAGGGCAGCACAAAACAAGAAGTGGTTAGAAACACTCCCCAAACAGTAACTCAGGAAGAGACTTCTATAGAGAATAGGCAGAAGAAAAGCAAGGAAATTACTGAGTGGCTATAGCTTAAAATCTAATTGGCTGTTTGTGATTGGTTGTCCTTAGGTTTTGATTTGGTAACCTTGAGGCATTTACTGGCTTAGACTTTGGTTTGCTTATGTAGACTGCCACTGCATTAGAGCCACCTTAGTCTAATGGCCTTGTTAAATAAATTTAACACTACTCACATGATATGTAAATAGTTAAGGGGATTGTTATCATTCAAATGAATATTGATAAAGGTGTGGATTAGGAAAACCATTGATATTGAAAGTAACAAACATAGAAAAGTAGAAAATCAGGTTAAGAGCCCAGAAAAAATGTGAGTTATTATTTCTGAAGTACACCTTGAGGTAAACTTATATGGGCTTCAGTGTGTGGAGAATCTGGGACTTGGATTGCAGTACCATTATAACCATTAGTAATGTGAAAACCACTACAAACCAAGTCACAGGCAACTAAAACCACAAGTTTGGAAGTAAACTAGAGAAGAGAACTGTCCCCTTGCATCCCTCTAATACACTTATAGAAAAATAGATTTTGTCCTAAAAAGTGATTCACCCTTTAAAAGGAAGAAAAGAGAGGGAGAATAATAAGAGTTTAATGAGTCACTGTGGGCTCTAATGGTGATAATTAACTGAACTCATTTTAAAAGAATTTAATTTTTATTATAGTAGATTTTTAAAGTTGGTACTATTAAATCATTTAATAACTTTTAAAATTTATTTTTCCTCTATTATATTTTTTAAATGTTAGTAACTATCATAGTTACTGTTCATTCAAACACAGAACTTCTTCCTTGCTTGGTAGTCAGAATGGACTGCTCAGTTACCCTTAAGGGCTCATTACAACTCTACTTCGAGGCCTAAAGGTGATTATGAGTTCATTCACACAAATCATTCAAGTAGTGAAAATCTCTGTGAATGTCTTTTGTCAGAGAGAATCATTCTGTAACTGTAAAAGTACAACATATTCTTTGTTAATCTTTCCCTTTGCTTTCTTTTATTGCTTCTCATGTGGTGAACATGCAGCACTTCATTCTCAAATTACTCATGCATTCTACAGCATTAAGTTTAAAAAAAAAAAAAAGAGTAGAGAGAACTGCATATGTTCCAAGTACCCCAGACTGTAAAAACTGTATTAATGTGATGGGTCATACATATTAGAATTTTTCTATTAATTATTTAATATTTCTTTAGATGAATAACAAATTACAAATACTGAGCAGCTCTGGGAACTGAAATAGAGGAGAAAGAACTTGTTAGATGGTTTTTTATTTGAACATATCTCATACTTAAAGGATGAAGAGAAAAGATATTGACCATGATGAAAATCCCTGACTAGAAATTGTAGCTTGCTTTGACAGAGCAAAACACTTCTGTGGACACAGATATATTTGACAGACATACCGCAGAATGATTAAAGCTCTTAAAGTCATTTCTTATGATTTGCCTTATAAAATATTTTTCAATAAAAATTTTTTTGGGGGCTTCCCTGGTGGCGCAGTGGTTGGGAGTCCGCCTGCCGATGCCGGGGATGCGGTTTCGTGCCCCGGTCCGGGAGGATCCCACATGCCGTGGAGTGGCTGGGGCCGTGGGCCATGGCCACTGGGCCTGAGCATCCGGAGTCTGTGCTCCGTCCGCAGTGGGAGAGGCCACAACGATGAGAGGCCCATGTACCGCAAAAAAAAAAAAAAATTTTTTTCAATAAAAATTTTTTACTTTGAAAACCATTTTCACCTAACCCCCCACTTATACTATTGTATGTCACAATCCCTATGCATTTATTTTAGTAGGAAAAATTATTTTTATCTTAGAATATAGTTTCTATGTTCTAAAAGAAATGTGTGGGAAATGTAAGTAAATATATAAGATACAATCTGAGGAATGTTCAAAACATACTTATTATAAGTATTCATTTATGTAGAAATAAAGAATACATAATACTTTTTTTTCAGTAATTTAGTGAGATTTATTCTTGTTTTTGAACAGAATTGCAACCAGAGCAGAGGAAAACCCTCACATTTAGGTAATCTCATTCAATGTTATATTTCTGATGTAGGAACAAATAAAAATTAAAAATAGGAGGATTAATTTTCCCTGTTGAAAATAAGGAAAGAGGTTAGAAAATTTACAATTGCAAGTACTTTCTTCTCTCTTTAAAATATATGTAAATCTTTTTGAAAACCAGATAGACGTTTGCCATCTTTATGACCCAGTGATGGCTTTTGCAAGGTCAGGAACCATCTCACTCAAATGTAAACATCAAGGAAGATGGAACCCCTACCTCCCAGTTTCTCTATCTCCCACCCTAAAGTTATACAAAATTTATTATTCCTCTGGACAAGCCAATTAGCTAACACAGAGGGTAATCCCTTTTACCACATGAATCTATGTGTGAAGAATGATGTTGTCAAGCCCTCTTAGTTGAAGACTAGTTATTTTTTATCTTGAGAACATGTCTTCTTGGCTCTATAAAAGGTGAGATTTCTTTCTAATTTTGCAGTCTCTTAGTGACTTGCCTGTGATGTGCATCACATGGTGGTTTAATGCTTTTTTCAATGCAATTTTCTTTGTTTACTACCTTTACAGAGAGGTTTTCTTGGTTGGAAGAAGATATTGTTTTTAATTATATTTCCTCAGCACATGTCATTCTTAGACATTTTTGTCTCTTTTTCTGTCATGATTTGCTTCAGGATCAAAAGATATAAAGAGATCCATGTGGATAAACATTTTAACTAAAATTTTCTTAACATTTATGGAAACAGTAGTATTGAAAAGTTTATGTAACAGGAAATATTTTATAGAACCACTGAAATAGATTTTAGCCTATAAGATTGCCAGTCATTTATGGAAGACTATTTTTAGGGCAGTTTTGGTTTTAAAGCAAATTAAGAGAAAGTTACAAAAATTTCCCATATACATCTGCCACTACCCATGTATAGCCTCAACCATTAATAAGATCATTCACTGAAAATGTGCTTTTTTTTTTTAACTAAACATGGACCAATGTTGACACATCATAATCACCCAAAGTTCATAATTAAACTTAGGTCTCGATCTTGGTGCTGAATATTCTATGAGCTTGGAAAAATGTATGTATAATGATTTCAGTCATATTTTTTTATTTCAATATCTTTTATTATTTTATTGGAGTATAGTTGTTTTACGATGTTGTGTTAGTTTCTACTGTATAGCGAAGTGGAGTTCTCCCTGCTATACAACAGGTTGTCATTCGTTATCTATTTTATACATATTATTTATATATGTCAGTTCAGTCTCCCAGTTCATTATGTCCATAGGTTTGTTCTCTATGTCTGTGACTCTATTTCTTCCTTGAAACAGGAAGATTGTTCTGTTCCTTGAGACAGAAAAATTTGTACCATTTTTCTAGATTCCATATATATGCATTAATATATGATATTTGTTTTTCTCTTTCTAAATTACTTCACTCTGTATGACAGTCTCTAGGTCCATCCACATCTCTACAAATGACCCAATTTTGTTCCTTTTATGGCTGAGTAATATGCCATTGTATACATGTATCACATCTTCTTTATCCATTCATCTGTCAATGGGCATTTAGGTTGCTTCAATGACCTGGCTACTGTAAATAGTGCTGTAATGAACATTGGGGTGCATGTGTCTTTTTGAATTACGGTTTTTTCTGGATATATGCCCGGTATTGGGATTGCTGGGTCATATGGTAGTTCTATATTTTTTTGCTTTTTAAGGAACCTACAAACTGTTCTCCGGAGTGGCTGTATCAATTTACATTACCACCAACAGTATAAGAGAGTTCCCTTTTCTCCACAAACCTCTCCAACATTTATTATTTGTAGACTTTTTGATGATGGCCTTTCTGACCAGTGTGAGGTGATACCTCATTGTAGTTTTGATTTTCATTTCTCTAATAATTAGTGATGTTGAGCATCTTTTCATGTGCCTCTTTGCCATCTGTATGTCTTCTTTGGAGAAATGTCTATTTAGGTCTTCTGCCCATTTTTTGATTGAGTTGTTATTTTTTTGACATTGAACTTCATGAGGTGTTTGCATATTTTGGAGGTTAACCCTTTGTCCACTGATTTATTTGCAGTTATTTTCTCCCATTCTGAGGGTTGCCTTTACATCTTGTTTATGGTTTCCTTTGCAGTGCAGAAGCTTTGAAGTTTCATTAGATCTCATTTGATTATTTTTGTTTTTCTTTCTATTACTCTAGAAGGTGTGTCAAAAAGATCTTGCTGTGATTTATGTCAAAGAATGATCTTCTTATATTTTCCTCTAAGAGTTTGATAGTGTCTGGTCTGAAATTTAGGTCTTTAATCCATTTTGAGTTTATTTTTGTGTATGGTGTTCTCATTTCATTCTTTTACATGTAGCTGTCCAGTTTTCCCAGCTCCACTTATTGAAGAGACTGTCTTTTCTCCATTGTATATTCTTGCCTCCTTTGTCATAGATTAGTTGACCATAGGTGTGTGGGTTTATCTCTAGGCTTTCTATCCTTTTCCATTGATTTATATTTCTGTTTTTGTGTCAGTATCATACTGTCTTGATGACTGTAGCTTTGTAGTATAGTCTCAAGTCAGGGAACCTGATTCTTCCAGCTCCTTTTTTCTATTTCAAGATTGCTTAGGCTATTCAGGTCTTTTGTGTTTCCATACAAATTGTAAAATGTTTTGTTCTAATTCTGTGAAAAGTGCCATTGGTAATTTGATAGGGATTTCATTGAATCTGTAGATTGCTTTGGGGAGTACAGTTATTTTCACAATACTGATTCTTCCAATCCTAGAACACCATGTATCTCTCCATCTGTTTATGTCATTTTTGATTACTTTCATCAGTGTTTTATCGTTTTGTGAGTACAGGTGTTTTACCTCCTTAGGTAGGATTATTTGTAGGTATTTTCTCTTTTTTTTTTTGCATTGCTGAATGTGATTGTTTCCTCAATATCTCTTTCTGATCTCTCATTGTTAGTATATGGAAGTGCAAGGGACTTCTGTGCATTAATTTTGTATGCTGCAACTTAATCAAATTAATTGATTAGCTCTAGTAGGTTTCTGGTGGCAACTTTAGGATTTTCTATGTAAATTATCATGTCATCTGCAAACAGTGATAAGTTTACATCTTCCTTTCCAATATGTATTCATTTTATTTGTTTTTCTGCTCTGGTTGCTGTGGCTAGGCCTTCCAAAACTATGTTGAATAAGAGGGGCAAGAGTGGACATCCTTGTCTTGTTCCTGAACTTAGGGGAAATGTTTTCAGTTTTTCACCACTTAATATGATGTTTGCTGTGTGTTTGTCATATATCGCCTTTATTATGTTGAGGTAGGCTCCCTCTATGTGTATTTTCTGGAGACTTTTTATCATAAATTCGTGTTGAATTTTGTCAAAAGATTTTTTTGCATCTATTTAGATAATCATATGTTTTTTATTCCTTAATTTGTTAATATGGTGTATCACATTGATTTGCATATATTGAAGAATCTTTGCATTCCTGGGATAAATCCCACTTGATCATGGTCTATGATCCTTTTAATATGGTGTTGGATTCTGTTTGCTAGTATTTTGTTGAGGATTTTTGCATCCATGTTCATCAATTATATAGGCCTGTAATTTTCTTTTTTGATGATATCTTTGTCTGGTTTTAGTATCATGGTGATGGTGGCCTCATAGAATGAGTTTGGGAGTGTTCCTCCCTCTGCAATTCTTGGGAAGAGTTTGAGAAGGATGGATGTTAGCTCTTCTTTAAATGTTTGATAGAATTCACATGTTGTCCTGGACTTTTGTTTGTTGGAAGATTTTTAATAAAAGTTTCAATTTCATTACTTTTGATTGGTCTGTTTATATTTTCTATTTCCTACTGGTTCTGTCTTGGAAGGTAATATGCTTCTAGTAATTTGTCCATTACTTCCAGGTTGTCGTTTTATTGGCATATAGTTGCTTGTAGTTGTCTATTATGATCCTTTGTATTTCTGTGGTGTCCATTATAATTTCCCCTTTTTCAATTCTAATTTTATTGATGTGAGTCCTCTCCCTGTTTTTCTTGAAGAGTCTAGCTAAAGGTTTATCAATTTTCTTTACCTTCTCAAAGAAACAGATTTGAGTTTTATTGATCTTTGTTATTGTTTTATTCTTTTCTATTTCACTTATTTCTGTTCTGATCATTATGATTTCTTTCCTTCTACTAACTTTGGGATTTTTGTTCTTCTTTCTCTAGCTCCTTTATGTGTAAGGTTAGACTGTTTATTAGAGATTTGTCTTGCTTCTTGAAGTAGGATTGTATTGCTATAAAATTCCCTCCTAGAACTGATTTTGCTGCATCCCATACCTTTTGGGTCACGGTGTTTCACTGTCATTTGTCTCTAGATATTTTGGTTTCCTCTTTGACTTCTCCAGTGATCTCTTGGTTATTTAATAGCACATTGGTTAACCTCCATGTATATGTGTTTTTCACAGTTTTTTTTTTCCTGTGATTGATTTCTCATCTCATAATGTGTGGTCAGAAAAGGTGCTTGATACGATTTCAAATTTCTTAAATTTACCAAGGCTTGATTGGTGACCCAAGATGTGATCTATCTTGGAGAATGTTCCATGTGCACTTGAGAAAAAAGTGTATTCTTCTGCTTTTGGGTGGAATGTCCTATAATATATCAATTAAGTCTATCTAGTCTTTTGTGTCATGTAAACATTGTGTGTTTTCTTATTTATTTTCTGTCTGGATGATCTGTCCATTGGTGCAACTGGGGTGTTAAAGTCCCCCACTATTATCGTATTACTGCCAATTTCACCTTTTATGGCTGTTAACATTTATCTTGTGCATTGAGGTGCTCCTATGTCAGGTGCATAAATATTTATAATTGTTATGGTGTTTTCTTGGTTTGATCCCTTGATCATTATGTAGTGTCCTTACTTTTCTCTTGTAACAGTCCTTATTTTACAGTCTAGTTTATCTGATATGGGTATTGTTACTCCGGCTTTCTTTTGATTTGCATTTGCATGGAACATCTTTTTCCATCCACTCACTTTCGGTCCGTATGTGTCCCTAGGTCTGAAGTGTTCTTTTGTAGATAACATATATATGGGCCTTGTTTTTGTATCCATTCAGCCAGTCTGTGTCTTTTGATTGGAGCATTTAATCCATTCACTTTTAGGGCAATTATTGATACATATATTCCTATTATCATTTTATTAATTGTTTTGTGTTTGTTTTTGTTGGTCCTTTGCTTCTCTTATGTTTCCTCCTTAGAAAAGTTCCTTTAACATTTGTTGTAGAGCTGTTTTGGTGATGCTGAATTCTCTTATTTTTTGCTTGTATGTAAATCTTTTCATTTCTCCATCAAATCTGAATGAGATCTTTGCTGGGTAAGGTAATCTTGGTTATAGGTTTTTCCCTTTCAGCACTTTAAATATATCCTGCCACTCCCTTCTGACCTACAGAGTTTGTACTTAAAGATCAACTGATAACCTTATGGGGATTCATATATATATATATATATATATATAATATTCCTATATATATGGGGATTCATATATATATATTATATATATATATAATATATATATATATATTATATATATATATATATATGATAATGCCATTTGCAGCAACATGGCCGGACCTGGAGATTATCTTACTAAGTGAAGTAAGCCAAACAGAGAAAGACAAATATCATATGATATCACGTATATGTGGAACCTTAAAAAAGGATACAAATGAACTTATTTACAAAACAGAAGTGGACTTGCAGACATAGAAACAAGCTTATGGTTATCAAAGGGGAGGGAGAGAGAGGGGTAAATTAGGAGTTTGGCATTAAAATATACACACTACTGTCTTGTAATAACCTATAATGGAAGAAAATGTAAGAAAGAATATACGATATCACTTATGTGAGGAATCCAAGTAAAAGATACAAGTTAACTTATTTAGAGAACAGAAACAGATTTACAAACCTAGAACACAAACTTATGGTTACAAAAGGGGGAAGAAGACGGGAGAGATAAATGAGGAATTTGTGATTAATAGATACACCCTACTATATATAAAATAAACAACAAGAACCTACTGTATAGCACAGGGAACTATACTCTACATCTTGTAATAACCTATAATGGAAAAGAATCTGAAAAGCATACTCTGTACACCTGTACTATGCTGTACATCTGAAACATTGTAAATCAACTATACCGCAATAAAATAAAATTTCAAAAGAAGAATATATATATAGTATTAATTCTGATTAAATATATTTGACTTACAATGTTGTGTAAGTTTCTAAAATTATAATAATAAAAATTGAATTAAAAAAATTAAAATAAATAACCCGGAAGTATCAAATAAATACCTCCTATCTTATTTTTATAGCTCTGTTCTCTATTTTAATTCATATGGCAGTACTGTTTTTTTTTTAATTAATTTGGACCTACTTTAACAAAGAAGTACCTAATTGTACAACTATGCCTTTATTATACAGATATAATTTGAAATAAGAAATGCTCGTTCCTCAAAAGGCAAGTAGGAAATGAAAACACATCTCCCTCTAACAGTTTGTTTATCATGGAAAAAAAAGCAAACATTGTTCTGGAGGAGATACTTCAAATAGCTGTACTGCCATAAATTTTCTTTTAGTAGAATTTTGGCATTTGATTAACATCATGATGTCACTATCTCCCTTTAGTGTGCTGAAACTTGTGTAAAATTTTTTCCATGGAGAAATTCAATTCCTGCCATAGAACTGAGCAAAATAAATATGAAAGTGATGACACTTTCAGAAACAAACAAACAAACAAAACTACTTATTCAAAGTCTTATTTGTATCTGGGAAGAGAATATATGAGGCATCATTTTCTTAATAGAGAAGATGGTATCAGTTGAAAATGGAATGGCATCTTGAGAAAAGTGAAACCTGGTCAGCTGTATCATCTAAAATTTATTGTAATCTCCCTCTAGAGTGTCCCTAATAGATTCCACGTTCCTTTTAATGTATACGACTTGCTGAAGGTGGACAAGTCACTATTGTAAAACTTTAGGTATAGTATGTCCATATTCCTGAAAATCAAATGAGAGAGTTTATAGGTTTATTTTCAAGTGCAGCAACACCTAACATACAAAGCTGCAAAAAAAAAAGAAAGAAAAAAAAATAAGAGAGCTAACTAAATCTTATTTTAACACAAAGCAAGACAAGCAGTACATTGATCATCAAATAGTGTAAGCGTTTTATCAGATCTGGATATTTGAGAAATAGCAAGTCAGATACAAGGCTTTGAGCATTACATTTCCAAATCCAATATAGAGTACATTTATGGAAGCAGAACAGACTTTCAAAAGAGATTCCACTATAGCTAAGTACTGACCTTGTAACTTTTAATCTTAGTCTCCTGTATATTTTCTAGTGTCACTTGCATTTCTTTATTAACTATTATTAATCCCAATTGCAATCTGTTCCACATATTCTGATCCATAGGATTAATTCTGATTAAATTTTGTAACTACTTTGAAGGTGCTTCCCGTGATTGTATATTTATTGTGCTAAGACATAGTTCTCGAGGCATATACACACTTGTCTCAGTATATGATAACAATGTTTGGAAAACCTTTGATTCTTCCACTCTAGAGTCAGGGTAAGAACTTCACAGACAGTACATGATGATGAAGGAAGAATGTATAACATAACCCACTGTATCTGAGAAGAAAATTCCAGAGATGTATTCTACAAAGGTATTATGGATTGTTTACTAAAAGTCTTAATCACCATTTATGGTGAAAAAAACCCATAGATATATTTGCTACATACCATATTCTATAACATATTGAAAATAAAATCAAAATTAGATGATCAGAACTACCCTTATCTTCATTTAAACCAGCCACAGATACTACATATAATGGGGGCCAAGATAATATTGTAGAGTTATGCCTTCTATAAGAATGTATAAATATATGGAGGAGGAAGATATTAGGTGACAATTTCCCCTAAATCTCTCATGTTACTGCAGAATTTGGATGTTCTGATCAAAGGCATTTAGAAACAATTTAAGAATGATAGATAGACAACATCTCCCTCCCCAGAGACATTCCAAGATAATAATCATCCCCCATCTCCCAAGAAATTTGTTTGCATTCCAAATAGAGATTTGTTTGCTTTCCAGAGAGAGATATCTGGAATATGAGTAAGCATTCTCAAGACAAGTTTATGAGGGACAAGTGTTAGAAAATAGGAATTAATTCCAGGCTGAGGAAAGGTTTATGCAAAATCCTGGCTGGTACAGAAAGATAGAACTGGTCTCTAAAGTTGAGACCAGAGAAGGGTCTCAGTGTTTGATGAAAGATGATTAGAAGGGTTATTTTAAGCCAAATATGAACTTTATCCTGAAGGATCTTTTTTTTTTTTTAACTTTGGTCAGATTTGTGTTTAGAAAAATCAGGCAACAACAGGCAGATACAACAGGCAGATAAATTATTAGCAAGGAGGCCAGTTAGGCAATTCTTTACAGTAAAGTGGATGTGAATTAATGGTAGCTTGAAATAAGAAAACTAAAGAAGCAAATCTTGTTTTCAAGCAAGTTACCAACTAGTATCTATGCGTGTATTCCTTTAAAAATTTCACTTCAGACCAAATTTTTTATAGAGAACATATTAGTATTTATTTTTTAAATACATATTATTTTTTTACATTTGTATTTTTTATATATTTGTATAAAAAATACATTTGTATTTTTTAAATAAAAATTTTTATAGAGAACATATTAGTATTTATTTATTAGTATTTATTTTTAGTAATATTGATACAACACTTTTTACAATCATACAGAACATGAACAAATGTGATGTATATTGATAAAGAACCACACACTATTAGCCCAATGCTACTCAAAGCTCTGAGGAACAGCAGTCATTAGCATCACCTGGGAAATTGTTGGAGTGCAAATTCATGAGATTCACCCCCAAACTGTTGAGTCAGTATTCCTGGAGGTGCATCTGAGCTCTCTATGCTAATCTAATGATCACTAGAATTTGGATTACCTGGTCAAGGTCATAATATTCCTAAATCAGAATAAATTTTAAAGAATAGAAATAATGCATGGCCTTATGTTCAAAAGCAAAACCAGAAACTATAAAGTAACAGTAGATATTAAATATGCCGGTATTATATAGAGTACATGTAACTTTTTTGTGCATTTTTTATTGTTAAAAATACAGTATCGTATCTCAAACTGTGTTAACATTCCTATTAACCTATCTAATACATAAGAATTTATTTTGTATAGCACAGTCACTCTTTAATATTCATGGTGACCTTATTAACTTTCATAAAAAAGAGTGGGAGGTTAAACCTCCAAATATATGTATTTGAATATTTAAGTTTGTAGAACAAAATGTCCTGGATGAAGTTTTAAAAACTGCTTTAGATGATAAGTGTTGATACAAAAAAGGTAAAACTTTACATTTTAATTACTTATCCTTAAAAATGAAAAGTGTAATGAAAATTTTCTTCTCTTACTTGAAATAATTGTTTTTGTCAGTGAAGTGTACCACTGAAAACTTTATGAAGATACAAAGAAGACCAAAATAGTATTCATCAAAATTTTACATTTAGAGATATATCTTTATTAACTCATTATTGTTAACAAAATTTATATATGTAAATTTCTATAAACCACTTTAAAATTGTTAAAGCTTTATAAAGTTTGCTTGTCAAACTTGAAAGTTAATGAGGATAATAGCAGGGAGAAGGACATAGGGTGAGAAATAAAACCACAATAGTAGATTTAAAATTTTGATTATTCTATTGGAAAATTAAACTGTTATGTTATTAAAGACAAAATACCTTAAAGTGATATATGATGCCTGTTACTTGTAGTAGTTCCAAACATCTGCTCAAGCAATACACATAATTGTAAAATCTTTATGCAGACATATAATTATTATAGTACTTGTACTAATTACCTCAAATACATGTTAATTTTTTTGGCTTAACATATTTATTAGTTAAGAAGAATCATTTGCCAGAACTATGAATACAATTTTCAAACTTTTAGAATATTTTATAAAAATCAGAAAATTATTTACTGGATTATAGCTACTGAATAATTTATGTAACTAAAATTACATAATTAAATACCCATAAACTTTCTTGCATCCCATGAGTTGGAAAACATCTCAATGTGAAAAAATCACATTAAAAGTTTACTGATGAAAAATCTATGGCTGATATTGTATTTAGTAGTGACATTTGAAGCTGTCTCTCTAAGATCTGAACAAAGGGTGACTGATCTCATTCCTTTTTGTCAATATTTTACTGGAAATCCCAGAAATTGCAATAAAATAAGGCAAATAAGTAAAAGGCATTAGAATTTTAAATTAAAAATTTAAAAACTTAAAATATTGCAAGGTGAGACAATGATAAAATAATAAAAAGCAGATTACAAAAATTAAAAATGAATATTATAATAAATATTTCAACCATAACAAAATTATATATATATATAAAAAAATTGGAAAGAGCTTAACATTTTAAAATATTCATTAAATAAATTATGGCATATGGCCATTTGTTTATCCATTTTAACTTTCATTGGCCATGAACATTTTGAAAAATGCTAAAGAATCTCCCCAATTAGGTTTTTAATGTTAATACAGAAAATCTTAAAGGAATTTTAACAAGTTAATATAAATTGTTTTTAGGATTCCCATTATATAAGGAATCTAAGTAAAATTTATTTACACCTCACAGAAGTAATTGTTCACAAAGAACTTTGTTATAATTCAGAATGCAACAAGATCAAGTTTCTTTGGTATATGTAATTTAATAAAGAAAAAGAAAAACGAGAACAAATTGTCCACTCTCTTTAAGCCTTGTATATCATTTTTTTAAATATAGGTAGTATTGTACTGTTTACAATTTTCACATTTTTGCTTATGAGATAACATTTTTTATGATTTTCTCTACTCTTTAAGAGAAAATAGCAGCTTCAAGAGCTCTGGACCACAGACCTGCCCACCAGTGAGCCAATGTCAGCCCCTAGTACAATGAAACCCCACAACTAGTTGTGTCAATTCTGGACCTACCCACCAGCAGGCTGGCACCTCTCTGGGTTAAGCTGGGTCCAGGACCTGCCTACCAGCATGTCAACACCAGACATGGAACATGCTAGACATCACAATAAGCTATGTCAGAGACATGTTCCAACCACTATCAAGGTGACAAAAGCCCGAGGGATCCCCCTAGGCCATATTCAAACACAAAATTAGACTAACATTAACATCCAGCCCAACAGCCATTCCCCCAGGGACCTGGCTCAGCCAACCAGCAGGCTGGCACCAAGTCTGAGACTCCTCTGGCCATTCAGGCAGCTGTGCCAGGACCAGTAGCCAGCAGCCTTCACATAGACAGGGCCTGGCAACTCTCCAGATCAGGGGACAGCCATGACTACAAGCCCAACCACACAGGTTAGTCCAACACAACAGATGAGCAACTCCAGAGCATATAGCTCTGGTAACTAGAGGGAAGTGATTGCTGGGCTCCATAGGACACTGTCTGTATAAGGCCACTCTCCCAAGATTGGTAAACATAACCAAACTACCAAATACCTAGAAATAAAAATGGTGAATTAGGCAAAATGAGATGACAGAAGAACATGTCCTTAATGAAGGGAAAAGATAAAACTACAGAAGAAGAATTAAGACTACTGGAGATAAGCAATCTTTCAATAAAGTGTTCTGGGTAATGGCCATAAAGGTGTTCAAAGAACACGGGAGAAGAATGGATGAAAGCAGTAAGAAGATACAAGTTTCTAACAAAGAATTGGAAAATACAAAGAAAAACAAAACAGAGATGAAGAACACAATAACTGAAATAAAAAATACCCTAAAAGGAATCAAAAGTACAATAGAAGATGCAGAGGAAAAATATAATGAAAAGAAATGAGGACAGTTAAAGTGACCTCTGAGAGAATATCAAATGTACTAACATTTGAATTATAGGGCTCCCAGAGGAGAAGGAAGAGAGAAAGGGGCAGAGAATATATTTGAAGACATAATAGCTAAAATCTTTCCTAATCTGGGAGAGAAAACCAGATATCCAAGTCCAGGAAGTTCACTGAGACCCACACACAATCAACCCAAATTGGACCACACCAAGACACACTGTAATTAAAATGTTAAAAATTAAAGATGAAGAGAGAATACTAAAGGCAGCTAGGGGAAAGTAACAAGGTATATACAAGGGATCTCCCATATGCCTATCAGCTGAACTTTCATCAAAACTCTGCAGTCCCAAAGGGAAGTAGTATGATATATTTAAAGAGATGAAAAGAAAAAAAAAAGTACAAGAATATTTTACCTGGAAAGGCTATCACTTAGATTTAAAGAAAAGGGCAAATGTGTTATAGACAAGAAAAAGCTAAGAGTTCAACACCATGAAGACAAGATTTATGGGAATGTTAAAGGGATTTTTCTAGGGGAAATAGAAAAGGCCACAACTAGAAATATGAAAGTGAAGAAAGGAAAAATCTCATTGGTAAAGGCAAACATACAGTAAAGATAATAGATAAACCACTTGGAGAACTAGAAAAAGTTTAAAAGACAAAATTAGTAAAATCATCTACAGCCACAATAAGTGGTTAAGGGATAAACAAAAAGATGTAAAATATGATGTCAAAATCATTGAATATGGTGGGGGTGGGGGGAGAAAAATGCAGGGTTGCTAATATGCATCCACACCTCATATCAAGGGAATAATGGCCAGCACACACTGAGGAAAGAGGCAGCAAGCATCCAAAATAAAAGCAGCCCCTTGATTCCAGAAAAGAGTGTGCAATAAAAGGACCTGAGCTCATCTCCTCACGAAAACACCAAAATCACAACTAACTGCTGAACAACCACCAATAAAAATGACTGGAACCTATCAAAAAGACATTTGATATTCAAAGACAAAGAAGAACACACAACACGATGGCAGGAGGGGAGCTTTACAACAATCAAATCCTATACCTACTGGGTGGGTGACCCCCAAAGGGGAAAACAAACATACCACAAAGTTTCTCCCACAAGAGTGAGGGTCCTGAGCCACACATCAGACTCCCCAGCCTGAAGGTCTAGCAACAGGAGAAGGAATACCCAAAGCATTTGGCTGTGAAGGCCAGTAAGGCTTGAGTGCAAGAGATCCACAAGACTGGGGAAAACAAAGACTCCACTCTTGGAAGGTGCACACAAGTTTTCACGTACACTGGGACCCAGCATAAACCAGTAACTCCATAGAAACTGAGGCTGGACTTACCTGCATGTCTTAGAGGAGCTCCTTGGGAAGCAGGGGCCAGCTGTGGCTCACTGTGGGGGCAAGGACACTGGTTACAGAGGCCCCAAAGAATAGTGAACAGCATGAACTACCCAGGAGGTGGCAATTTTGACATCAAGACCGACCCTATTAAACAACCTCCAGGCTACAGTGCTGGAACACCCTAGGCCAAACAACAAGAAAGAGGAATACAGACACACCCATCAGCAGACAGGGCTCCTGACACCATACTGAGCTCACAGTCATCTATAAATAAGCCCCCATTGACACAGCCCTGCCCAGCAGAGGGAAAAGACCCTTATCCACACACCACTGGGCATGCACTAGTCTCTCTCACCAGGAAGACTGCCAAAGCCTCAGAAGCAAACCTACCCACCAGAGGGCAAACACCAGAAGTGGGAGGAACAATGACCCTTCAGCCAGCAGAAAGGAAACCACAAACACAGAAAGTTAGACAAAATGAGATGGCAGATAAATAAGTTTCAGACTTAGGAACAAGATAAAAACCCACAAGAAACTAAATTAAGAGGAGATAGGCAACCTACCTGAAAAGGAATTTAGAGTAATGATAGTAAATATGATAAAAGATCTCAGAAAAAGAATGCAAGAACAGATCGAGAAGTTACAAGAGATATTTAACAAAGAGATGGAATATTTAAAGAACAAAAAAACAGAGAATAACGATAAAATAACTGGAATGAAAAATAAACTAGAAAGAATCAATCACAGCATAACTGAGGCAGAAGAATGAAGAAGTGAGTTGGAAGACAGAGGGGTAGAAAACAATGCTGCAGAACAGAAGAAAGAAAAAAAAAAGAATGCAAAGAAATGAAGACAATCTTAGAGATCTCTGGGACAACATTAAACATACTAACTTCACATTATACAGGTCCCAGAAGGAGAAGATAGAGAGAAAGGGTCTGAGAAAATATTTGAAGACGTTATACCCCCAAAATTCCCTAACATGAGACGGGAAATACTCAAGACCAGGAAGTGCAGAGCATCCCATATAAGATAAATTCAAGGAGGAGCATGGTGAGACACATATTAATCAAACTAACAAAAATTAAAGACAAAGAAAAAATATTAAAAGCAACAAGGGAAAAGCAACAAATCACATACAAGGGACCCCCACACACACACTGCCCCATATGGTTATCATGTGATTTTTTTCAGCAGAAACTCTGCAGGCCAGAAGGGAGTGTCTGATATATTTAAAGTGATGAAGGAGAAAAAACTACAAAACAAAATTCTACCCAGCAAGTCTCTCACTAAGATTCAAAGGAAAAATCAAAACTTTTACAGATAAGCAAAAGCTAAGAGAATTCAGCACCACCAAACCAATGTTACAACAAATACTAAAGGAAATTCTCTAGGCAAAAAAGAAAAAGCCACAGATAGAATCAAGAAAATTACAAATGGGGAAGCTTAACAGTAAGGGCAAACATAAAGTAAAGGTAGGAAGTCATCCACACACAAATATGATATCAAAACCTGCACTCATGAGAAGAGAGTACAAATTCAGGATATTGGAAAAACATGTGAAACTAAGAGACTAGAAACTTAAAACAACCTTGTCTCTTTTTGAATTATGGTTTTCTCAGGGTATATACCCAGTAGTGGGATTGCTGGGTCTTATTGTAGTTCTATTTCAAATTTTTTAAGAAACCTCCATACTGTTCCCCATAGTTGCTGTATAGATCAGGAATAAAGATGCAGACATAGGGAATGGACTTGAGGACATGAGGAGGGGGAAGGGAAGCTGGGGTGAAATGAGAGTAGCCTTGACATATATATTCTACCAAATGTAAAACAGATAGCCAGTGGGAAGAAGCAGCATAGTACAGGGAGATAAGCTTGGTACTTTGTGATGACCTAGAGGGGTGGGATAGGGACTGTGGGAGGGAGGCTCAAGAGGGAGGGCATATGAGGATATATGTATGCATATGCTTGATTCACTTTGTTTTGTAAAATAGAAACTAACAGTTTTGTGAAGCAATTATACTCCAATAAAGATGTATTAAAAATAATAAAATAAAGTTTCTAACAACCATGCAAAAAGAAAAAAAAAAACTCATGGGGACCACAAACCAAAGATCTACAACAGATACATACACAAAAAACAAATGACAATCCAAACAAGTCACTAAAGATAGACATCATATCACAAGAGAGAAGAAAAAAGAAAAGAGGAAAGGAAGAAAAAGCGTTTCAAGAAGACATCTAAAACAATTAGCAAAATGGCAATAAGAACATTCATATTGATAATTACCTTAAATGTAAATGGATTAAATGCTCCAACCAAAAGATATAGACTGGCTGAATGGATACACAAACAAGACCCATATATATACTGTCTACAAGAGACCCACATCAGACTTAGGGACACATACAGACTGAAACTGAGGGGATGGAAAATGTTATTCTATGCAAATGGAAATCAAAAGAAAGTTGGAGTGGAATTACTCATATCAGACAAAATACACTTTAAAATAAAAAATGTTACAAGAGACAAAGAAGGACACTATATAATGATCAAGGGAACAATATAAGAAGAAGAAATAACAACTGTAAATATATATGCACCCAAATAGGAGAACCTCAATATAAGGCAAATGCTATCAGCCATAAGAGGGGAAATTGACAGTAACACAATAATTGTGGGGAAATTTAATACTCAACTCTCATCAGTGGAAAAATCATCCAGGCAGAAAATCAATAAGGAGACACAGGCCTTAAATGACATATTAGACCAGATGGACTTAATTGATATTTATAGAAAAATCCTCCAAAAGCAGCAGAATACACTTTATTCTGTAGTGCACATGGAATATTCTCCAGGATAGATCACATCTTGGGCCACAAATCAAGCATTTGGTAAATTTATGAATATTGAAATCATACCAAGCATCTTTTCCAAACACAACACTATGGGATTAGAAATCAATTACATGAAAAAAAGAAAACTGTAAAAACACAAACACGTGGAGGCTAAACATTATGTTACTATAATGAAATCAAAGAGGAAAAAAAAAAAACAACAAAAAAATCTTAGAAACCAATGACAATGAAAACATGATGGTCCAAAACCCTTGGGATGCAGTAAAAACAGTTCTAAGAAGGAAGTTCATAGAAATACAGTCTTACCTCAGAAAACAAGAAAATACTCAAATAAACAACTTAACCTTACACCTAAAGTGACTAGAGAGAGAGGAAGAAAGAAAAACCAAAGTTAGTAGAAATCACAAAGATCAGAGCAGAAATTAATGAAATAAAGACTAAAAAAAAATAGAAAAGATAAATGAAACTAAGAGCTGTTTCTAATAGATAAAATTGATAAACCTTTAGCAAGACTAATCAAGACAAAAAGAGAGAAGGTGTAAATCAATAAAATGAGAAATGAAAAGGAAGTTACAACAAACACCACAGAAATACAAAGGATTATAAGAGACTACTACAAACAATTATGTGCCAATAAAATGGGCAATCTAGAAGAAATGAACAAATTCCTAGGAGGTAATATCTCCCCAAACTGAATCTGAAATAAATAGAAAATAAGAAAAGTCAATTAAGAATAATGAAATTTAATTAGTAATTTAAAAACTCCCAACAAAGTAAAGCACAGGACCAGACAGCTTCAGAAATGAGTTCTTCCAAACTCTTAGAGAAGAGTTATCACCTACCCTTCTCAAACTATTCCACAAAACTGTAGAAGACATGCTTCCAAATTCTATCTATAAGTCCCTGATACCAAAAAACAAAGACATTACCAAGAAAATTACAGGCCAATATACCTGATGAACATAGGTGCAAAAATCCTCAACAAAATATTACCAAACCAAATTTAACAATACACCATGTGCAAGTGGTTTCAGCCCAGGGATGCAAGAGTTGTTCAATTTCTGCAAATAAATCAGTGTGACACACCACTTAAATGTATTGAAGAATAAAAATCATATGATCATCATTAGATGCAGAAAATGCTTCTGGTAAACTTTAACATCCATTTATAATAAAAAGTCTCATTGAAGTTAGTATTGAGGAAACATACATCTACATAATAAAGACCTTATATGACAAGCCCATAGCTAACATCATATTCAATGGTGAAAAGATTAAATCTCTAAGATTGGAAAAGAGACAATTTTGTCCATGCTCACCACTTTTATTCAATATTGTATTAGAAATATTAACCCTAGTGTCATATCAAAAAAAAACCGGAAAGGAAGAAGGAAAACTCTAACTGTAGATGACATGATACTATACATAGAAAATCCAAAAGACACCATCAAAAATGCAGTAGAAGTCATCAGTGAGTTTGGTAATGTAGTGGTATACAAAATCAATATAAAGAAATCTGTTGCATTTCTATGCACTATAAATGAACTATCAGAAACAGAAATTAAGGAAAAATCCCATCTGAAATCACATAAAAAAATCAAATTCCTGGGAAGAAATCTAACCAAGGATGTTAAAAACCTGTATTTGGGAAAATATAAGATTCTGATGAAAGAACTGTATGGTGGCACAAAAGGATGGAGAGATACACTGTGCTCATGGATTGGAAGAATTAATATGGTTAAATGACATTAATTCCTAAGACAATCTATAGATTCAATGCAATCCCTACAATTATAATTATGACATTTTCTTTTACAGAACTAAAAAAATAATTCTATAAATTTTTGTGGAAAGACAAAAAACTTTGAATTGCCAAAACAGTCTTAAGAAAGTAGAAAAAAATCTTGACATATCACCCTCCCTGACTTCAAACTATACGACAAAGCTGCAGTAATCAAGTCACTATGGTACTGACACAATAACAGACACATAGATCAATGGTTCTGAACAAAGATCCAGAAATAGACCCACACTATTATGTAATAATCTATAAGAAAGGTGGCATAAATGTACAATGGGGAAAAACAACCAGGTTAATAAATGGTGCTGGGAAAACAGATACATACAAATGAATCAAACTGGACTATTTTCACACACTATATACAAAAAATAAACTCAAAATAAATTAAAGACTTAATAGTAAGACTTGAAACCATAAAAATTCTCAAAGAAACTGAAGCTGTATGCTCTTAGACATTGGTTTTAGCTTTTTTTGTATATATCTCTTCAAGCAACAGAAAAAATGATAAGTAAACAAATGGAACCTAGTCAAATTCAAAAGGTTTTGCACAGTGAAGGAAAGTATTAACAAACTGTAAAGGCCACCTAATTAGTGGGAGAATATATTTGTAAATAATATAACAGACAAGGGATTAATATGCAAAATATACAAAAAAAATCATACATCTCAACACCTGAAAAAAAAAAACTAATTTAAAAACTGGTCGGAGGATCTAAGTAGACTTTTTTTTTTTTTTTTTGCGGTACGTGGGCCTCTCACTGTTGTGGCCTCTCCCGTTGCAGAGCACAGCCTCTGGACGCGCAGGCTTAGCGGCCATGGCTCACGGGCCCAGCCGCTCCACGGCATGTGGGATCTTCCCGGAACGGGGCACAAACTTGTGTCCCCTGCATCGGCAGGTGGACTCTCAAACACTGCGCCACCAGGGAAGCCCTAAATAGACACTATTCTAAGGAAGATATACAGATGGCCAACAGGCACATGAAAAGATGTTCAATCATCAGGAAAATGCAAATCCATACCACAATGAGATATCATATTACACTTGTCAAAAAGACAACAAAAAACATGCATTGTGGAGAATGTGGAGAAAAAAGAAGCCTTGTGAATTTTTGGTGGGAATATAACTTGATGCAGGCACTATGAAAGAGTATGAATAGTCCACAAAAATTAAAATCAGCATTGTCAAATATCCAGCAATTCTACTTCTGAGTAGAATAAAACAAAACAGTAACTGGGAAGAACATATGCAGCCATTTACTATGGTCAAGATATAGAAGCAACCTAAGTGTCCATCACTAGATGAATGGATAGTGAAGATGTGGTATACACACACACACACACACACACACACACACACACACACACACACACAGAGTGGAATATTACTCAGCCATAAAATGAATGAAATCTTGCCATTTGTAACAGCATTTGGACCTTGCCATTTGGATCTTGCCATTTGCAACAGCATTTGGAGGGTATTATGCTGAGTGAAATAAGTCATACAAAGAAAGACAAATACTGTATGATTTCACATATATATGGAATCTAAAAAGCTAAACAGACAAATATAACAAACAGAAATAAGGTCATAAATACAGATAATGAACAGGTGGTTGCCAGAGGGAGAGGGGTTGGAGGAGGAAAAGAATCAGTGAGGGGAATTAAGAGGTAAAGTTTTTCAGTTACAAAATAAATGAATCATGAGTATGTAATGTACAGTGTGGGTTATATGGTCAATAATTATTTAATAATTATTTTCTTTGGTGACAGATGGTATCTAGACTTATAATGGTGATCATTTTTAATGTGTAGAAATATTGAATCAGTATCTTGTGTACCAGGTTCTAACACAGTGTTTAGGTCAATTATATTTCAAAAACAAGCAAACCTATAGAAAAATAAAACAGCTGGAGTCAAGATGGCCGAGGAGTAAGAGGACGTAGAGTTCATGTCTCCCCACAAATGCATCAAGAATACATCTACAAATGGAACAATTCTCACACAGCACAGGCTGAACACTAGCAGAGGACCTCAGACACATAAAAGAACAAGAAAGATCCCTGCATAACTAGGTAGGAGGAAAGAAAGAAGGGAAAAGAAAGAGGAGAGGAAGCAGGATGGTACCTTCATCCCTGGAGGGGGAGCTCAAGGATAGGAGATGTTCCCATACCTGGGGAAGTTCCCTCACTGGCAGGGAGATTAGTTGGGACAGAAGGGGAGCTTTGTGAGCTTTTGGAAGAGAGCACAGAAACTGGTCTGTGGCAGGCAGGACAGAGTGAGACCTTCAGCCTCTGGAAAGGAGACCACAAAAACAGAAAATTAGAAAAATGAGATGACAGAGAAATATATTGCCCACAAAGGAACCAAATAAAGCCAACAAGAACAACTAAATGAAGAAGAGATAGGCAATCTACCTGAAAAAGAATTCAGAGTAATGATAGTAAAGATGATCCAAAATCTCAGAAAAAGAATGGAGGCACAGATCAAGAAGATACAAATGTTTAACAAGGAGGTAGAAGAACTAACGAACAAAGAAAGAAAGATGAACAATACAATAACTGAAATAAAAAATACACACTAGAAGGAATCAACAACAGAATAAATGAGGTAGAAGAACAAATAAGTGAGCTGGCTGACAGAGTGGTGGAAATCACTGTCACAGAACAGAAGAAAGAAAAAATAATTAAAAGAAATGAAGACAGCCTCAGAGGCCTCTGGAACAATATTAAATGCACAAACATTTGTAGTATTATAGGGGTCCAGAAGGAGAAGAGAAAGAGAAAAGCCCTGAGAAAATAACTGAAGATATTATAGCCAAAAACTTCCCTAACATGAGAAAGGACACATTAAATCAAGTCCAGGAAGCACAGAGAATTCCATACAGGATAAACCCAAGGAGGAACACATTGAAACACATATTAATCTAACTGACAAAAATTAAAGACAAAAAATATTAAAGCAACAGTGGAAAAGCAACAAATAATATACAAAGAATCTCCATAAGGTTATCAGTTGATTTTTAAGCAGAAACTCTGCAGGCCAGAAAGGAATGTCATAATATATTTAAAGTGATGAAAGGAAGAAACCTGCAACCAAGAGTACTCTACCCAGCAAGGCTCTCATTCATATCTGATGGAGAAATCAAAAGCTCTACAGACAAGCAAAAGCCAAGAGAATTCAGAACCAAAAAACCAGATTTACTACAAAAGCTAAAGGACCTGTTCTAGGAAGAAAAGAGACCAGAAAGTTAAAACAATTTTGTACATATATAGACTGCTATATCAAAACCACATGGGAAGAGCAAACTCAGAAACTACAATAGATACACACACAAAAAAGAATAAGCAACCTCAAAACAACACTAAAGATGGTTATTAAGCCATAAGAGAAGAGAACAAAAGAGGAAAGGAGGAAAAAAGACCTACAAAAGCAATTAAGAAAATGGCAATAGGAACATACATATTGATAATTACCTTAAATATAAATGGATTACACACTCCAACCAAAAGACAAAGACTGGATAAATGGATTTAAAAAAAAAAAGAAGAAGAATATATATGCTGTCCACAAGAGACCTACTTCAGACCTAGGGACACATAGAGACTGAAAGTGAGGGTATGGAAAAAGAAATTCCATGCAAATAGAAATCAAAAGAAAGCTGGAGTAGAAATACTCATAACAGATAAAATAGACTTTAAAATAAAGACTGTTACAAGAGATGAAGAACATTATGTAATGATCAAAGGATCAATACAGGAAGAAGATATAACAATTATAAATATTTATGTACCCAACATAGGAGCACCTCAATATATAAGGCAAACACTAACAGCTATAAAAGGGAAAATTGACAGTAAAACAATAATAGTGGGAGACAGTAACACCACAATTACACCAACGGACAAATCATCTAGAAAGAAAATTAATAAGAAAACACAAGCCTTGAAAGACTCATTAGACCAGATAGGCTTATTTGATATCTATAGGACATTCCATATGAATTCATCAGAATACACTTTCTTTTCAAGTGAAACATTCTCCAGGATAGATCACACATTGGGCCACAAATTAAGCCTCTGTAAGTTTAAGAAAATTGAAATCATACAAAACTTCTCCAACCATAATGTTATGAGATTAGAAATCAATTACACACACATACACACACACACACACACACACACACACAAACTGTAAAAAACACAAACAGATGGAGGCTAAACAATATGTTACTAAACAACCATTGGATCAAAGAGGAAATCAAAAAACACCTAAAGACAAATGAGTGTGAAAACACGATGGTCCAAAGCCCTTGTGATGTAGCAAAAGAGGTTCTAAGAGGGAAGTTCATAGCAATATAATCTTACCTCAGGAAACAAGAAAAATCTCAAATAAACAACCTAACCTTACACCTGACGTGACTAGAGAAAGAGGAAGAAAGAAAACCCAAAGATAGTAGAAGGAAAGAAATCATAAACATTGGACCAGAAATAAATGAAATAGAGACAAAGCAAACAATAGCAAAAATAAATGAAACTAAAAGCTGGTCTTATGTGAAGATAAACAAAATTGATGAACTGTTAGCCAGACTCATCAAGAAACAAAGGGAGTGGATGCAAACCAATAAAATTAGAAATGAAAAAGGAAAAGATACAATGGACACCACAGAAATACAAAGGATCATAAGAGACTACTACAAGAAACTATACACCTATAAAATGGACAACTTAGAAGAAATGGACAAATTCTTAGAAATTTACAACATTCTAAGACTGAACAATGAAGAAATAGAAAACCTGATCATACCAATCACAAGTACAGAAATTGAAACTGTGATTAAAAACCTTCCAACAAACAAAAGTCTAGGACCAGATGGCTTCACAGGTGAATTCTATCAAACATTAGAAGAGAGTTAACACATATCCTTCTCAAACTCTTCCAAAAAATTGCAGAAGGAACATTCCCAAGCTAATTCTATGAGGCCACCATCACCCTGATACAAAATCCAGACAAATTTAGCATTAAAAATAAAATTACAGGCTGATAAAAGTGATGAACATAGATGCAGAAATCCTCAACAAAATACTAGCAAACAGAATCCAACAACACATTAAAATAATCATACCTCTTGATCAAGTGAAATTTATCTCAGGGATACAAGGATTTTTCAATATCAGCAAACCAGTCAGTGTGATACACGTCAACAAATTGAAGAATAAAAATCATATGATCCTCTCAATAGATGCAGAAAAAGCTTTTGACAAAATTCAACACCCATTTATAATTTTAAAAAAATCTCCAGAAAGTGGGTATAGAGGGAACATATCTCAACATAATAAATGCTGTATATGACAAACAGACAGCAAACATAATTTTCAACTGTGAAAACTGAAAACACTTCCTCTAAGATCAGGAACAAGGCAAGGATGTCCACTCTCTCCACAATTATTCAACATAGTTTTGGAAGTTCTTGCCATGGCAATCAGATAAGTAAAAGTAATAAAAGAAATCCAACCTGGAAAAGAAGTAAAGTTATCAGTGTTTTCAGTGGCATGACACTATACATAGAAAATCCTAAAGATGCTACCAGAAAATTACTAGAGCTCATCAATGAATTTGGTAAAGTTGCAGGATAGAAAATTAATGTACAGAAATCTCTTGCATTCTTAAACACCCATAGTGAAAGTTCAGAAAGAGAAATTAAGGAAACAATCCCATTTACCATCACATCCAAAAGAATAAAATACCTAGGAATAAACCTACCTAAGGAGGCAAAAGACCAGTACTCAGAAAACTATAAGATACTGATGAAAGAAATAAAAGTTGAAACAAACAGATGGAGAGATATACCATGTGCTTGGATTGGAAGAATCAATATTGTCAAAATGACTGTAGTATCCAAAGTAATCTACAGATTTAATACAATCCCTATCAAATTACCAATAGAATTTTTCACAGTTAGAACAAAAATTTTACAATTTGTATGGAAACACAAAAGACCCCGAATAGCCAAAACAATCTTGAGAAAGAAAAATAAAGCTGGAGGAATCATCTCCCTGACTTTATACTATACTACAAATCTACAGTAATCAAAACACTGTGGTTCTGGCACAAAAACAGAAATATAAATCAGTTGAACAGGATAGAAAATCCAGAGATAAACCCACGCACCTATGGTCACCTAATCTATGATAAAGGAGGGAAGAATATGCAAGACAGTCTGTTCAATAAGTGGTGTTGGGAATACTGGACAGTTACATGCAAAAGAATGAAATTAGAACACTCTCTAACACCATACAAAAAAAATTAAAAACCTCAAAATAGATCAAAGCCCTAAATGTAAGGCTGGTCACTATAAATCTCTTAGAGGAAAACTTAGGTGCAACACTCTGTGATATACATTGTGGCAAGATGTGTTTTGATCCACCTCCTAGAGTAATGAAAATAAAACCAAAAATAAACAAATGGGACATAACTAAACCTAAAAGCTTTTGCAAAGCAAAGGAAGACATATACAAAATTAAAAGACAATCCACAGAATGGGAGAAAATATTTGCAAAGGAAGCAACCAACAAGGGATTAATCTCTAAAATATACAAACAGATCATGCAGCTCAATATCAAAAACAAACAAATAAAACAACCCAATGAAAACATCAGCAGAACATCTAAATAGACATTTCTCTGAAAAAGACATATGGATAGCCAAGAGGCACATGAAAAGATGCTCAACATCACTAATAATTACAAAAACACAAATCAAAACTACAATGAGGTATCACCTCACACCAGTCAGAATGGCCATCATCAAAAATTCTACAAACATTATATGCTGTAGAGAGCGTGGTACAAAGGGAAACATCCTCTACTGTTAGTGAGAATATAAATTGGTACAACCACTATGGAGAACTGTATGGATGTTCCTTAAAAAACTAAAACTAGAGCTATCATATGATCCAGCAATCCCACTCCTGGACATATATACAGAGAAAACCATAATTTGAAAACGTACATGCACCCCAATGCTCATTACAACACTGTTTACAATAGCCAGAACATAGAATCAACTTAAATGTCCATCAACATAGAAATGGATAAAGAAGATGGGATACATATATACAATGGAATATCACTCAGCCATAAAAAGACAAAATAATGTCATTTTCAGTGACATGGATTGACCTACAGATTGTCATAGTGAAGTAAGTAAGGCAGAGGAAGACAAATATCATATGATAATGTTTGTATTTGGAATTTAAAAAAATGG
Source organism: Leucopleurus acutus (assembly GCF_964270905.1). Classification (NCBI taxonomy): domain Eukaryota; kingdom Metazoa; phylum Chordata; class Mammalia; order Artiodactyla; family Delphinidae; genus Leucopleurus; species Leucopleurus acutus. Next base: position 41,604,624 of record NC_139160.1, on the reverse strand, counting down.
TACAAATAAACATATTTCCAAAACAGAAATAGAGTCACAGATGTAGAAAACAAATTTATGGTTACCAAAAGGGAACAGGGGGTGGGGATAAATTGGGAGATTGGGACTGACATATATAAACTACTATATATAAAATAGATAACTAATAAGAACCTAATGTATAGCACAGGGAATTCTACTCAATACTCTGTACAGTACTCTAATGACCTATATGGGAATAGAATCTAAACAAGAGTGATATATGTATATGTGTAACTGATTCACTTTGCTGTATAACAGAAACTAACACAATATTGTAAATCAAACTTACTCAAATAAAAATTAATTAAAAAATAAAATAAATCAGATGTATGGTTATAAGTGGTGAGGGGTGGAGGATGGAAAATTGGATGAAGATAGCAAAATTTACAAACTTCCAGTTTAAGATAAGTAAGTACTAGGAATGTAAAGTACAACATAATAAATATAATCAACACTGTTGTATTTTATGTAGGAACATTATAAGAGATTAAATCCTAAGGATTCTCATCACAAGGAAAAATATATTTCTTTTTATTTCTTTAATTTTGTATCTATATTAGAAGATGGATTTTCATTAAGCTAATTTTTCAATCATTTCATGAGGTATGCAAATCAAATCTTCATGCTGTACAACTTAAACCTATACAATGCAGTGTATTAATTATATCTCAAAAACACTGGGGAAAAAAAATACCACCAAAAAAATAGCATCCATGAATATTACAACATCAAAGAAGCACTTTACATTAAAAAAAAAACCTAATGCTAGTTATTTCATCAAAAAGGGGACCCCCCAAAAATATTATAGTAATTCTACAATTAGATAACAATTTAATTGGCAAGATTCTTACTGGTATTTGCATATTACTTTTTGTTAAAGTGTTCTCACATGTATACCTCTCATATGACAGTATTATTACCTGGAAAACATAAAATAAGAAGAAAGATTTGAGTTTATTTACTTTCACAGCAATTTAGAATCTTTCCCTGTGTAAACTTAAATATCAATAATTTGTTTTAGGATTTTATAGCACACATTTTCATATGATCATATAAAACATTTGTTTAATAAAAGTAGAAATTTTTGAAAGATTTTAATGCTTGTCATTATGACATAAATTTCCCAGTATAATAATATGTTCTGTCTACTCACTATTATTTAGAAATATGTGGTAGCCTCACAGTTCTGTGCATTCAGTGAGTTCTTTTATGTCAACCTGGCATAAGCTCTTTATTTTTACAACTTAATTTAGTTTAAATGAAGGTTATATTAATGTGAAGGTATTTGCATCTTAGCCTGATAAAGATGCCTTGTTTTTCACATTTTCTGCCCTGTGATCACAGCACTTTTTCACCAAAGATCCAAAGAATTTCTATTTCCAGAGACATTGAGAGATTTATGATAAAAATATGTTATTAGTAAAATGGCAGGACTTTCAGGGCTGTATATATTATGAAAAGGTTAGTGCGTAGTATTACCCACAGAACACTGTTTAGCTGACTTGAAACTTTATTGATGAGAAAATTTTGATTTTCTTTTCTGAAGAATATGTTGACTGTTGATACATATTATCCTCACAAATGAAAGTACACATTTATTTCTTTTGTTAATTGAAATGATTTTTAAGCTGGGGGAATATGGGCTACAATTCAAAAATATTTATTTCTGATTGGCTAACTTACTGCTTGTTAGATATACAAGTAGTTCATAATTGTTTTTTCCTATTATATTGTACTTATTGCCTTCCCTTATATAAAAATTGAAAAATAATATAAATAATCATAATATGAAAATAACAGCAATGACATTTTCTATTTTTGGTTTAAAGTAACAGAAATTGATTCTGGCTGTTTTAAATGAAAGTTAATGAAATAGATATGCATAGTGGAAATCACCATAGTCATCCCTTGATATCCGCAGGTTATTATCTCCAGGAACCCTACAGATACCAAAATCCATGGATGCTCAAATGTATATATAAAATGGTGTAGTATTTGTATATAACCTAAGCACATCCTCCATATACTTTAAATCATCTCTAGATTACTTATAATAGTTAATACAAGTAAATTATATATAAGTTGCTGCCAGCACATGGCAGATTTGTTTCATTTTTTAGAAATTTCTGAAAGTTTTTTAAAAAATATTTTTGATTCATGGTTGGTTGAATCCCCAGATGCAGGACCCACAGATATCGAGGGCAGACTGTATACTGATTGCAGGTTGGAAAATGTAGGCTAGAGAAATGTGCAAAAAATGAGACTCTAGGAGTACATGGCAACAGGAACATCTGGCTAACAAATTGCTAGGTCCTCTGTCAGTGCTGAATAGTGTTCTACTGCCAGCATAGACAACTTAAAATTTTCCTTTATTTAACATGAAAATCTCTAGATTCTCACTAAGATTCTGATTGGATGAGCATACCATATTAGGGTTCTGATTCAGGAGCAAAGTTATTGTCTCTCACAATGTGCGGCAGGCCCATTGAGGAAGAGAAAGGGGTTATTGGAAGCTGTTGCAAAACTGACAGGTGTTCATTATATTTCGCCATTTTGTTTTTTCCAAAGCCAAAACTCTATTCTTATTTTTATATTTGTATTTATAAGTAAAATCATAAAGCACCTATCATTTAAGAGATACTCGACTCTTACAGAAAGGGAGAGAATGCCAAATATTATCAGTTCCTGATCTAGCTCTATGTAAAAGATCTTTGGATAACATCCTTAAGATATACTGTTTAAACAAAAACTTAATAAGCTTTATTTTTCAATCAGTTTTAGGTTTATGGAAAATTAAGAGAACTGTACAGAGTTCTCATATATAACTGTACAGAGTTATGGAAAATTAAGAGAACTGTACAGAGTTCTCATATATAACTGTACAGAGTTCTCCCTCCACCCAGTTTCCCCTATTATTAACATCTTGCATTAGCATGGTATATTTTTGATAATTAATGAGATAGTATTGTTATTTATTAATAATATTATTACACGTTGTATTTTATTACAATATTATGTATAATAATATATTATATATTATAAAATAATATTGTTACAACTCTTTGTATTATACATTCTACTGGTTTTGAGAAATATATAGTGACATGTATCCATCACTGTAATATCTTGTAGAAAAGTTTGGCTGCCCTAAATATCCCCTGTGCTCCACTTAATCATATACTTCCTCCCCAAGACTCTGTGAAAAACACATTTTACTTTTCCTATAGTTTTGTGCTTTCCAGAATGTCATATAGTTAGAATTATACAGTACAGAGCATTTTTGGATGGGTTTCTTTTACTGAGAGATATGCATTTAAGATTTCTCCATGTATTTTTGTGACTTAATATCTCATTTCTTTTTATTGATGAATAATATTCCATTGACTGAATGCATCACAGCTTAACCATTTACCCACTGCCTTTAGTTGCTTTCAAGTTTTAGCAATAGTGAATTTATCTGTTTTAGACATTTATGTACATTTTTGTATGGACATAACTTTTGAAGTAATTTGGGTAAATATCAAAGACCAGGATCATATGATAAGACCATGTTTAGCTTTGTAAGAAATTCCAAACTGTCTTTCAAAGTGGTTTTATGATTTTTCATTCCCATAAGCAATGAATAAGTATTCCTATAGCTCTTCATCTGTACCAGCATTTAGTATTATCAGTATTTTGGTTTTTACCAATTCTAATAGAAGCATTGATATCCCATTATTGTTTTAATTTGCAATTCACTAATGATATATGATATCAAGTATCTCTTTATATGTTCATTTGAAGATTCAATTTTTTTATTCCATTTATCATCATAGTGTGTTGATATGCAACTTACAGAGTTCATGGTGAGGTTGTACATGATAAACATGCCATATAAATAACGTTGGATAAAAAGAATAACCATTACTGAGATGAACTCCTATATTTTTCCTTCAGCAATTATTCAAGTGTATATATCAGAATTTAAGTCCTCCTGCACTACTCACTTTTGCCTTCGAGCAGATTCTCAGATAGATGGGATTGAATGGAAATATGAGGAAGAACATGAGATTGCTGGTTCCCGTCTCCATCCATCCTGTCTCCAGTATATAACAAAACTCTATTTCTTGATGATAACCAGGATCAACAACCCAACCTAATAATCTGAACCTATTTTTTGACTATTAATTCTGGAATTCATCCACGATAATTTCAAAATTGTCAATTACCTTCAAGATGACTTTTTGGTAGCTTACTGTAAAATCATTGTTTTGACCCTTGTGAAGCAGTTCTTTGTGTCATTAACGTTAATCCACAAATTCAGCAGAGTCCAGAGCTCCAGGAGCAGGAGAGAAACTTTTTTTTAACAGGTCATTGGTTGTAACCATTAGAAATTCCACTCATAAGGATGTTCAGGCCCATGATGGCCAACAGCCATGAAAAGATGCTCAACATCATTAATCATCAGAGAAATGCAAAGTAAAACCACAATGAGATATCACTACACACACATACCTGTCAGAATGGCAATCATCAAAAAGAACACAATTGTTGACGAGGATGTGAAGAAAAGGGAACCCCCACAAACTGTTTGTGGGAATGTAAATTGGTGCAGTCACTGTGGAAAACAGTATGCAGGTTTCTCAAAAAACTAAAAATGGAACTACCATATGACCCAACAACTTCACTCCTGGGTATATAGCCAAGAAAACTGGAAACACAAATTCGAAAAGGTACATGCACCTCAGTGTTCATAGCAGCATTATTTATAATTGCCAAGATATGGACATGTCCATCAACAGATGAAAGAATAAAGGAGATGTGATATATATATAATATCCATTATATATACAACAAACTAGTGGTTATCAGTGAGGAGAGGGAAGCAGGGAAGGTCAAGATTGGCATAAGGAATTAAGAGGTACCAAGTATTATGTATAAAATAAATAAGCTACAAGGATATATTGTACAACACAAGGAATATAGCTAATATTTTATAATAACTATAAATGGAATATAACCTTTAAAAATTGTGAATCTCTATGTTGTTCACCTATAACAGATAATATTATACAACAACAATTCTTCAATAAAAAAAGAAATTCTCCTCATACTCACACATGCCTTCACAGTTCTCTGTGGTATCCAGAAACATATTATGTGCTGTTTCAGAGCTTGCACCACAGCTTTGTCTTTGTGGTACGCGGACCTTTCACTGTTGTGGCCTCTCCCATTGTGGAGCACAGGCTCCGGACGCACAGGCTCAGCAGCCATGGCTCATGGGCCCAGCCACTCCGTGGCATGTGGGATCTTCCTGGACCGGGGCACGAACCCTTGTCCCCTGCATTGGCAGGCGGACTCTCAACCACTGCACCACCAGGGAAGCCCCGCACCACACCTTTGAAGCAGTCCTTCAAGTGGAAACCATATAGCATAGTGATAATAAAATTCCATGAGAAGGGTAATGAGTAAACAAGTATATATTCTTGAAAATTATTTGAGTAATTTTTTGAGTTAAACATTACTCAAAATTGTTCTCAATATTCTTACAACTTCTAAACATTGGAGACCTCCCTTCCTCCATTGGATGTTTTACAAGCCAATCAGCTCTGTCAAAATCTAATTGTCAAAAATTGTCTAATTTTGCTGCATGCCCATTATCTATAGCCAAAACATTAATGAAGTTAGTTTTAAAAAGCCTTCAATTTAATGTTACTTGGTGACTATTCAGATATTAAATATCAGTTTTACTCTCTTCATTGAAGGCAAAAAGAGGGGAAAGAAAATTTGAATAGTGAGGTATCATAATATGTATTTTATTTTAAAAGGATCATTCTCACTGCAATGAGAATAGAACATAGATAAGTAAAGATTTGGGGTTCTAGAAGTGGGGAATGGATACAAAGGAGTCAAAATCTGAATATATTCTCAAATGAAGCCAACAGAATTTAAGAATGGATTTAGGGAAGAGATGTGGGAACATATGTATATGTATAACTGATTCACTTTGTTATAAAGTAGAAACTAACACACCATTGTAAACAAATTATACCCCAATAAAGATGTAAAAAAATGGATTTAGATGGAGATAAGAGAAAGAGAGAAAAGAAGAAAATTTTCAAAAGTTTTGGTTTTAACTATTATTAAATGCATTTGCTAATTCCTGAAAAGTCTGTGAGATGAAGACTTTGAATGATGTTTTAGTTGGCATTCAGCAGAAAACATATGACATACAGAAACTGGCAGTTTGAAGAGAATTTAATAAAGGGAAGAAAGTAACTACAAAAGTTGGGTCTGGGAAAATCAAGGGGGTATTTACAGTACTCTGGGGGTTAAAAACTGTGATAAGAAAGTGGTTGCCATTATAATTCCTACATCTAAATGGAAAGGGCGATTGCCACAAACCATGTAGATTTCCATGCATAAAGTTGCCTGAAGAAAACTGTGTTCTTCAGTAAAGTGTTACAGATAACATATGGTGATCTTAGTGAAATAAATACCTTAATATTACTCTCCTCTTGCTCTCTAGTCTTCATTCTGATATCTCTCATTATGCAAATCCAACTGGAAATAAGAGAGCAAGTGTTTCTTGATCTAGTTCAAATGGATTAATCCTGCTATGGTAGAAAGCATAGTGGAAAAATATGAATAATGGATTCCAAGCAGTTATTTGAAGATATATAACACAGGTAGAATGTCAGGAATGAAGCATTAGTCAGCAAAGTAGAAATGTTCAGTAGTCTGGAGTTCAAGGGAAAAGTTAGGACAAGCGATATGAATTAGGGAATGGTCAGCATATATATGATATATAAAACCATGTAGCTAGATAAGTAGTTTCTAATTTTAAAAAGATTTCAAAGACCCATATCTATTTCTATCTAGATTTAGGTGAGGAAATCAAAGACTTCAGCAGTTCTGAAGCATTGCCTGGTGAGGCAAGAGAACCATGAAAGAATTCTGACTGATAAGATAAGTGAAGACTGATTCAAATATTTCTTATAGGTTTAGTAGGATGAGACTTAAGAAATTGTACCTAGTTTTGGTATTATGGAAGTAAATTTTACTGAACAATACCAAGGACCTGATCAGACAAAATATTAAATGTTTGCCAATCCTAAGATACCTGTATTTCCATTGGCTTTTTTCTCACTACTTAGAGGAGCCATACTGGATAGTCTTGAATTATCATTAATTGAATTAGACATTTAAAGTTAAACTTCCCAAAGATTCTCTAGCCCCAACTTAGATGTAGAAAGTTCTTTTGATCTTTACAAGGCCAAGTGAATATATATACACTGTGGCTTAATTTTCACACTTATTCTATTGCTAACGAGTGTTATCTTGTGGAAGATAGTGTACCATGCATGTCGTGACATATGACTCTATCATTTCTCTCTCTTTCATTTGTCTTCTGCATAGAGGACATGCAAGTTTATGGTGAAATAAATCTCAATGCATAGTCTTCCTATTCACCATACCAACCTATGTAGAAACAAAATTTACTTTACAGAAAGGATCTAAGTCTATCTATGGTAATGTTTGACCACTCAATTACATGCTTATCCTCACCCTGTTCTGGATATTATTTTGTGTTGCAGGTTGTATAAAGGTCAATCATAAATGTTATAAATAATTTTGAATTATGATTATTTATAGCAAGATCTCCCATGAGTTTCTGAATTCCTCAGTTATATTAGTTATATTGTATTTATGAACAAAACCCACAAATTTATGTTTCATGAAAATGAAATGTCATTTTAGAGGCACTTCCATTGGTGTGTCTTTTCTTCCCATAAAATCTGCAAAAGATTGAAATTTTAATTAAAGATTCAAGTCACTGTCTCAAAATTTGTGTTTGTTTAGCAAATAAATGTAGTGTCCCTTCTGATTGGATATTTAGGACCTCATGAGAAACTCAGCCTTAAAAGTGATTTCTCCTTAGTCATAAATTTATTAACAATATTCCTTATAACTGCTATAATTTTTAAACGCTCTTAATATTCTGGGTTGCCTTTTTAAAAATCTTGATCACTGCTCATGAACAACACTAGGAGAAAAATATTACTTCCCTTCACCTTTCGCATTTATCTAACTGCTCTCATATTGATTCATATTTAGATTTCTTTTTACTGTGTTATGAATCTCATTGGAAAAAAGAGTAAGCAGTTGCATGTTTGTTTACATTCACCACAGGCACCATGCATCGTCTTTCACAAAGTAGCACTTATTGAAAATAAAATAAATGTGTAATTAAGCTAATATAGCAAATTAGAGTTTATTTATTCATTAAATGATATACAAAGTGTATATTTCCTTTTCATATGTTGGATTCTCAGGAAAAATGAACACTCGATAGCTGTTAGTTAAACTCAATTGAATTGGCATACAGTTGGATTAAAATTCTGATTGTCATATCCTCCACTATTGTAGATAAAACAATGAAAGTAGTATTTCTCATATGTCTCTTCAAATACATAAAAGTGCTAATATAGTACTACAAAGTTTCTATTCTCTTAAGTGGAAACTTTTTGAAAGGATGCCTCATATTTCCTACAGTAAAGATTATAGATTTTTTAAGAAGTTACTAATATCATAAGGATCTAAATGTATTCTTCTTTGAATCATCTACATACATGCATACAAATTTTTATTCCAGAGTCTTCATGAACCTTAACTTCCAGGATCCAAGGACCATGGATAAGAATACAGATCTACAAGTAACTCATTTGAAAAGATCCAGATAAATCATTTCAATCCATGACTGAAGAAACCAAGATATAGTCCTAATAATTTAAAATAATAATAACAATAATAATAATAGTGAATCTATAGTATAGTGTAAGGGAAACAGTAATGAATTTGAGACTAAGAGTCCTACATTCAGTTGTGTGAAACTATTAAAAAATTTTGTTCTTTGGCTCAGAGCACATATTGAACATAGCACAGCAAATGACATATTGCAGGCACTCAGTAAATATATGTATTATATTTATTATTTTTCCACCTTTTTTGTCTGAGATAAGTTATAACCAGAAAAACCCAAGTTGCAATTTACTCTCTAATACCACTTTCTGACAGTTCAATAAGTAAACATCAACTTTAAAGTCAATTAAAATTTTGTTTGTTTTAAACTTAATTTTAGATAAATATTTTTTAATATATACACGTATGTTTCCTATTTCATTAGTGATATGCATAATTGGGATTAATATGACAATCAATAGGACTTTAAACTTCTTTAATAAGATAATAAATTTTAACTTTCTAAAAATATTAAAGGTGTAATTTTACTTTAATATAATGACACAGAGTAAAGTTTAGACAGCAGGCAAATTTAGATCTTAATGATAAAATTCTACATATACTGTATTTGTCTAGTTGTTTTCATCTGAAAAGTAAAAAAGGTTGACTTGTATACACTGAAATCCTAATCACGAGTAATTATGACTCAACTGTAGCTTCACAAGATACAAAAATACAATCTGAGTTGGAAAATGGTGAAATTTTCAGCATAATTTAAATTTATTTCAAATTATACATTATATATATAAAACATATATAAAATCTCATGATAATCTACAAGAAAAAAGAAAATATAAAATATTCAGAATATCTGTGTCAAGATTGTCAACAATTTTAATAATATTCTAGAATTTACCATGGATGAGTACAACAGATGCTTATTGTATTATTGCATTATTTTTTAAATTCCACATGTGTATTAAGTATATTCTTTGGTATGTATTAAACATAGCATTAACATGGAATAAATAATTGCAAAAGACTGAATTCCAAATTGGGGAAAAATAAAATGCACTTGTGAAAATCATTCCATATTCAAAGCAATATATTTGGAAGCTAAATATTTAAAGTATAAATATTTAAATGTTCATAAATATTTAAAGTATTTGTATATTTATGGAATTATATAAGGAATAACACTTTGGTAAAATTCCAGAAATATTTTTGTAAATGGCAGCTTTTAATCAGCCTACAAATTATCCTCTTAAAATACCTGAAATTGTAAATTTATATCTTTGGCCAACACCCTTTCTCTACTCATGAAATAAACATTTTATCAATATCATTATCAGGTAATTGTCCACCTACAGTAATTACAACTAACAACTCATTTCAATAGTTCACATCTTTAAGCACAGCAGTTTTTTGTGAAACACTGTTGTCAAATTTCAGAAAAGGTTTTTGAAATTTTTAAATGTTACACAGATAATTTTATTATTAAAATATTGTTCACAATAAAGTGAGGACTATTTAGAACATTGTTTACTTTAAATTTTGTATTCTTAAAAAAGGTCCTTTCAATGAGAGAACAAAGATGGTGGAATAAGAGGACATGAAGCTCACCTCCTCCTAAGAACACATCAAAAACACTTCTACAAGTAGAACAATTCTCGCAGAAAATCAACTGTATACTGGCAGAAAGACTCCTGTATAACTCAGGCTATAGGAAAGATCCACATGGAATCAGGTAGGAAGGGAAGAGAAAAAATCAGGTCAGTCTTGTGCCCCTGGGAGAGGACTCAGCAGGAAATGGCAATTATACAGGTGGACACCCACCCTCAGGAGTGAGCAGGTTGAGTCTCAGACTTAGGTGTTCCAGTCCTGAGGTCCCACATAGAGGAGACAAGACCTCTTAGCTGGTTGGAGGACTGCTGTGGCAAACAGAAGGACTCAGAGAAGCTTGGTCCCCACTTTTGAGGAGAGCATATACAGTGGCCAGTGCCTGAGGCAGGGCAGAGAGATGTTTGCTCTAGCAGCCACCAGGTTTCCCTTGACTGTCTCACCACGTGCCCCAGCTCAAGCTGAGCAAATAATCCAGCCCTACTCACTCCATGCCACAGCATGGCACTGAATCTAGGGCAGCCACACCAGAGAAAAGATTTGATCATGGGACACAGAGGAAACCCAGTCCTAGGGTGGAGCCTGGGTGGGGTGATGGCAGCCACTGTTGGTGCTTACTCAGGCAGCACTTCAGAAGCTGCCCATATCTCTGATGGTGACCACTCTCTCACAACAGCTAACCTCCATAACCATGCTGCAAGTCCACAGGGACTCCCACCAGTGCAGTGGAGTGGCTCCACAACAGGGAGGGAGGTGGGGTCAGCAGCAGTGATCGGCTGTGAGAGACCAAGGAGACTTGCACCCAAGGTTGTAGACACTACTCAAGCAGTGCATCAGACTTCCTTCTGCAGACTGGCCTCACTTGTTTCAGCACTCCCCTCCTCTGGGACAAAAGTCCTGGTGAGAGGAAAGGGGGAAAATAAGCACACTTAAAGGGAACAGAGCCAGCTCAAACCTGACCCTCAGGGTTTCTTCTACAGAAACGTGGGATAAGACCCTGTCCCTAATGGGGAGTAACAGACACTGAGCAGAGAGTAAGTCCCACCTCACACCCAGCACAAACTCTAGCTCCTCCATCTCCAGCCACACCCACTACCAAGGTGATAGCTGACAGCACTCCCTGAGAAAAGACATAACTGTCATCCATGTCAAAACAGCCCTCCTACTAAAGGCATTGGACACATACAGTCTATATAGGAATGCTCTCACATAAGAACACCCTTTCAAGACCACAGTACTAACTATTTCACATAAGTGCATAAAGGTAGAGAAAGCTAAGCAAAAGGAAAAGGCAGAGGAACTACTCTCAACTGAATGAGCAAGAGAAAAACCCTAAAAAATGAAATAATAAAACAGAAATAAATAATTTACCAGATAAAGCATTCAAAGCATTGGTTATAAAAATATTAACGGATGGGGAATAAAAAGACTGATCTAAACACTGAATATTTTAACAGACACCTAGAAAATATTTTTTTTAAAAAAAGCCCAATCATAAATGAATAATTCAATGGCTAAAATAAAAAAAATAAAACACATTAGAAGGAATGAATAGCAGACTAAGTGATACAGAAGAATGTATAAGTGATCTGGAAGTTGAATAATGAAAATCATCCAATCAGACTTGCAGAAAGAAAAAAAAATTAAATGAAAACAGTTTAAGAGCTCTCTAGGATAACATTAAGTATTTCAACATTCCCACTGTATGGATCTGAAAGGAGAAGAGAGAGAAGGAGATTAACAATTTATTTGAGGAAACTATGGCTGAAAACTTTGCAAACCTGAAGAAAGAAATAGATATCCAGGTACAGGCAGCAAAGAGAATTGCACACAAGATAAACCCAAACAAATCCACACCTATATATCATAATTAAAATGGCAAAAGTTAAAGAGAGAATCCCAAAGGCATCAAGAGGAAAACAGTCATATACAAGGGAATCCTCATAAGGCTATCAGCTGATTTCTCTACAGAAACTTTGCAGGCCAGAAGGGAGTGGCATGACATATTCAAAATGCATATATGCAACATATATATGCAACCTAGCAAACTTTACCCAGCAAGATTATCATTTAGACTAGAAGGACAGATAAAAAACTTCTCAGAGAAGCAAAACACTAAAATAATTCATCAAAACTAAGTGTACCCTGAAAGAAATGTTAAACAGTGTTCTCTAAATGAAAAAAAAAATCCATAGGAAAGGGAAAATCTCACTAGGAAAGGCAAACATATAGTAAAAATTGAGGATCAACCAACTAAATAAGCCAGCATGTAGATTAAAAGACAAAAAAATGTAAAAGCAGCTATAACTACAATGAATAGTTAAGGGATAAGCATGAAGAGGTAAAACATGATATCAAGAAACCAGAATGTGTGGGAGGGGAGTAAAAAATATAGATTTTTTAAAAATGTGTTTGAACTTAAAAGACTACCAGTTTTTAAGAAGTAAATATAAATATGGATCAACATATATGAACTCCATGGTAACCACAAATCAAAAACGTACAATACCTATGCAAAAATGAAAAAGGAAGGAACACAAGTATACTATAATACTAAAGAAAATAATCAAACAAGGGAAGAAACACAGAAATGAACTACAAAAACAACCACAAAATAAGTAATAAAATGACAATATATATATACCTACAAATAATTACCTTAAATGCAACTGGACTAAATTAAAGACCTAAATGTAAGACCTGAAACCATAAAGCTCCTAGAAGACAACATAGGCTGAACTATCTTTGACATAAATCATAGCAATATTTTTATAAATAAATAAATGACTTTTATAAATAATTTTTATAAATAAATAATAAACAATTAGTTCCTAATTAAACTTAAAACTTTTGCATAGCAAAGGACACCATCAACAAAATGAAAAGAAAACCTATGGAATGGGAGAAAATATTTGTTAATGATATACTGACAAGTGGTTAATAATCAAAATACATAAAAACCTCATAAAACTCAATTTAAAAAAATAAAAAAAATTGTCAGGAGATCTGAATAGACATTTTTCCAAAGAATGAATGCAGGTGGCTAACAGACACATGAAAAGATGCTCAACATCACTAATTATTAAAGAAATGTAAATCAAAAACACAATGAGCTATCATTTCACATGTGTCAGAATGGCTACCATCAAAAAGTCTACAAATAACAAGTGTTGGTGAGGAGGTGGAGAAAAGGGAACTCTTGTACACTGTTGGTGGGAATGTAAATTGGTGCAGTGACTATGAAAAACAGTATGTAGGTTCCTCAAAATCTAAAGATAGAACTATCATATGATCCAGAAATTCCACTCCTGGGTATATATATCTGGAAAAAAAGTACTAATTTGGGAAGATACACGCACCCCAAAGTTCAGAGCAGGGCTATTTACAACAAGCAAGATATGGAAGAAACCCAAGTACGCATCAGCAGAGAAATGGATAGAGTAGAATTTGTATATACATATACAACAGAATATTACTCAGCTATAAAGTAATTCTGCCATTTGCAGCAACATGGCTGAACCTAGAGAATATTATGCTTAGTGAAATAAGTCAGAAAGAGAAAGACATATATTGTAAGATATCAATAATACGTAGAATCAAAAAGCAATCCAAATGAGTGTACATGCAAGACAGAAACAGACTCACAGATATAGAGAAAAAACTCGTGGTTACTAAAGGGGAGAAGGAAGTGAGGAGGGACATGGTTTATGGGTTTAAGAGTTACAAACTAGTATGTATAAAATAGATAAGTAACAAGGATATATTTTATATAAATTATAAAATTATAATTTATAGCTAACGGGAATTATAGCCATTATCTTGTAATAACTTTTAGTGGAGTGTATGTAAAAATACTGAATCAGTATGCTGTACACCTGAAACTAATATAATATTGCAAATCAACTATGCTTCAATTTAAAAAGATCCTCTTCATCTATATGAACACACATATGACAAGTCAGTGCTTTGACCTCAAGTACATTGGAGAAAATCTTAACATATTTCAGAAATTAGTGTTTTGTTTCTTTTTCCCTTTAAAACATTGTACTGTATAGAGATTTTTCTATTTTAATTTAAAATATCACTTGAGAGAATTTGTAATGTCTTGCAAAATATGGTTTTGTTTGAAGAGTATTAAAGCTCTGGTAATTTAAAATTTTCTATAGCTTAAAAAATATTTTTTATCTGTGGAAGTACACAGTTGACAAGTCTAGGTAAATGATAAGATTGTGTGCAATATTTAACAATGCACTGTATTTCAAACAAAAAAGTAGGTTTTCGTTCACATAATCATTAATATATAATTTAAAAATTAAAAGTAATCTCAGCATTTTGACAATTCTATATGCATGTCATTCAGGGAGATGTGGCAGGTTGATTAAAGGAATCCCTCAGAGAGTGATATATTCAATATAAAGTGGTTTTAAATGACCCAATGCTGTTGTCAGTCATTCTAGTTATTCTTATTTGGCTGCATAGTTTGCACAGTAGTTCCTAATTCAAATCTTTTATCACTGTCCTTAAAAGCCCATTCTAATCCTTTCACTTTAGTGCAAGACTTCAGTTCCTGGTTTACATATAGGCTCAAAGTCATTTGATTTAAGTATACTCAGCTTCCCTTTCCTTTGCCTAATTATTTTTCAGATTCCTTACATCCACCTTATAATTTTCTTTTACTTTAACTCTTCTTACCTTTTTGTCTCCTTACTTCTTAGCCTTTTCTAGGCTAATTATTCTTTTATTGATAATTTCTTCTATAATATTACCTCAATATGTTCTTTATGAAATAATTCTTTTTCTCATTCATTTTATTCTCTCTCTGTTTACTTTGTCATTCCAGACAAAAACACAATTTAGACCTGCATGTCTGTAGTACCTTGACATTCCTGTGTGTGTAAGGTGCTTTTACAACACATTTCTCTCCTCTTCCTCAAACCATTACAAGTAGTTTTGGCTAAAATTGTTGTCTCAAAGTATTAGCTCTTGTTAAATATATGAAATAAAAAATAAAAAAGAGGATACATGCACTGTGAAATGAAGAGTTTTAGGAGATAAAACATATCTGAATATTTATTATGGTAAATATATGTTTACATAATAAATATGATAAAACATGGATTCAGAACTTGATGCCTATGATTTCTAGTTGGGTTGAATTGTACAAATTATGAAACTAACCTAAGTCAGTTTCCTTTTAAAAAAATAATAAATTAATATTGGTTTTTTAACTGCAATGCTGACAGTATAGGTATTAAATACATATGCAAGCGTTGGTTAATTTTCAGTTTTAAAAATAAAGATTATATATTTTCAAATTTTTATCCTTAAGGAGAATATGTCTGCACAGCCAGGATTTGTCCTCATATATGATTTTAGAAGGAAAGATACTTTCTTATGCCAGTGGACTAATAATTGAAGCCAAATATTGCCAGGGTTACAATACGGCATTTCTAACACAAGGCTCAGAATGGACAGTCATATTGTCCATGTTCTTATTATATACATGCTTCCACTATATGTGTTAAATTCCATAAATACTTCATATTTTAGTCATCTAATTTCTAGTATGATTAGAAATTAATCAGATTTAGTAAGATTACCAGCTCATTTCTCTGCTACACTCTGGAGGTCAGAAAGCAGTGGGATGGAAGAAAAAACTGTTGACTAAGTAGTCTACATCCAGGAAACTAGCCTCCAAAATTGAGGACAAAATCGAGACACTCCCAGATAAACAGAAGTGGAGGGATATTGTTACCATGAGGCCTGCCCTGGAGGGAGTATTTCCAGTTATCCCTAGTAAAGGCACAATCACGGGCAAACCCAAAGCAGTGCTGTGATTCTGATGTGCAAATCTGCAGGGTTTAAAAGAGAGATGCATAAAAGTAATTACAAATCTATGTTAAAAGATGTAATTTCTGAAAAAAAAATATAGCAATCAAATTCTAAAAATCATTATGAGTAATTAATGTACCTGAAACTCCCACAAAGTCGTATAATTCATGTCTTGGAGCTATGCCTTATTGCATTTATTTGTAAGAATTAACTTACTAGTAGAAATGAAATAAATCAGGAACTGATCAAACATTCATTGATTCTTTGATATTTTGAGGAGTATGAAGCTGTGTCCCTCAAGATGCTATCAATAATCTTTGAATAAAAATACAGACATGCACAAGGAAAAACAACTTTTCCACAAGTCCTAGACCTGTATTAACATGAGTAAAAAGGGATCCACATACACACATACACATGACAGCAATGTGGACAGCCTTGAAGAAGACTCGCAGAGCTATACATCCTTGGCTTTATATGTTATATCGGCAGATACAAAGTTCAAATTTGTAGTTTAAATAAATGTTTCTCCCCTTGTACTGTATCTGTTTGAATTAAGAGCCTCCACCCTCAGCCATAAAATCTTCCCTAAAGATGAGGTTGTATTCCTCTGCTTACTGAAGGACATCAGGCCGTCAAAATGAGGAGCTTAGAGAATGAAAATATATGAGACACGTTTCACCAAGGGGAAGAAAGAGCGATCACTGGAAGCTGGTATCAGCAGAGAAGATTTGAGTACACCAGCACTGGACTGAGAAAGTGGTTTCAGTTGGCACCAGTGACTAGATGGGATAGGTAAATCCTTGGTAGTCAGCAGGGAACCAGAATGAAATCAGTCTGAAGATATGCATAAATTTGCACAATACCCACCCACTCCCTTGACTTCCGGCCTTATGTGAGCAACAGCTCTCTGTCTTTGTATACAACTATTGGACATAAATGCAGAGAGAGAAGATATGGCCTTTGTAGAGAAGGAAACTAAGTAAACAGAAAATATTACCTCCCACTGGCAAGCTAAGTTTTCTTCACTATCATCAGGATTGGGGATTGCTGAAGTTTCAATTATTTATTGAAATTAAGGAGTTCTAGTATTTTGGTCGCCTTAATAAACTATGGGTGATAATTTACCCACTTAAAGAAGTATTATATACCTAACATGTAAGACAAAAATTATCTTGAATTATAAAAATGTATTTGATTGAAGAAATCCATACTCATTATTCTGAAGCTAATATTTATCCTTAATTATTATTAGAGTTTTAAAATCACATTTTTTCTACTCTAGCACATGACATATATGCTGAATTTTAGGCATCATGTTTGCAGAAAAATAGAATCCGGCATCGGAATATTGCTTCTTAGTTTCTGACTACTACTTAAATGGTTTTGGATAAATTACCTAACATTAATCTGAAGCTGTTTCCTCATCACTAGAATGGGATAATAATAATAGTAATAATAACAATTATTTTAGTAATAACAACAAATTTTTAATTTAATGGAACACTTACCAGGTAGTCTGCATTCAGCATATGAACTCCTCTTCAATTTGAGGAACTTTCATTCTGTGGATCTTGGAGGAAGACACGGACAAAACTTCTCCCAAAGAAGTCAAAGTACACTGTTACCTTCTCCATAATCCTGTAATCAATAGGATTTTAAGTGTAATCAGTTTGACCCTCTAGAATTTTATACACCTAGGACTTTGAATATTGAACAATGTCTCAAAGACAAAGGAGCAAGTGAGAAACTTCTCAGTGTCAAGGTTGGTGACAATTATACAGGAGAGGAGTTGAAGAGTGCCCTTGACCATTCAAGGAAGTGCTGTAGGTGGTATCCAAACCTGGATGTTTCCTCGGATGACTATCCACAATTAATACCTGTATATTTTCTGTGACTGACAAAATATCTTATCTATTCATGAGTCACCTGATATCCTTCCAAAAATTCTTCTGCTAAAGATCTCCAAGTCCATTTTTATTGTTTGCAACTAAGCATTGTAACTAACATCATTTAGTATTCACAGTGTAATTAGGAAGGTGAAAAATATGAAATCTATAACAGTTCAGTATAATGATTTTATGGAAAACATATTTTTAATTTAAACCCTTTGTAACTTTTCAAACATCTTCAGCAGAATCCCTCCTCAATAAGGAACAGTGTATTAGTTTTCAGTCACTGCCTATAACAAATTGCGACAAACTTAGTGGCTTTAAACAGCATATATTATTATCTTTCATTTCTGATGAAGTCCAAAATAGGTCTCATGGGACTAAAATCAACGTATCATCAAGGCTGCATCCCTTTCTGGAGGCTATAGGGGTGAATCCATTTCCTGCTCTTTTCAACTTCTAGAAGCCACCCATATTCCTTAGTTCATTAACCTCTTCATTCATCTTCAAAACCAACTACAGCAGGTCAAGTTATTCTCACATCTTATCACCCTAACTTCTTCTTGTGCTCCTTCTTCCACATTTAAGATTTTTCCACAAATCCACTTTTATGATTACATTCAGCCCATTCAGATGATTCAAAATAATCTTTTTTTTAAGGTCAGTTGACTAGGAACCTTAAATCCATCTGTCACGTTAACACTCCTTTTCCATATAAAGTAATATAGTCACTGGTTTCAGAGGTTAAAATGTGGATAGACCTGGGGAACCATTATTCTGCTTATTACAAAGAGCATCCCCCAAAAAGATTTGCATGTGGTTTAAAAACTGTATGAACAGATATAGAAACAATGAATTATTTAGGGCAGATTACAGTATTAATATTTACTTAACTCATATCAAATAATTTTAACCAAATTCCAAATGATTTATTTATGGGGAAAATCACTTTGTGCATATGTTATTTTTTTAAATGATTTTTGATTTTAAAGGTTTCTGAAGGATTTGTAAAAGTAACTGAAAATGCAATAAGTCACTTTCTAGGCATTATAATCAAATTAACCAAGATAAGAGTTATAGAAAAGATGACAACTTAGGAATTAGGTGCCTATAGATAATTCCTCCTTTTATTTAACAACTACAAAAAGAGAACAAGATAAATCCAGAGAGATAAAAAGATGTTTTCTACAAATTGAAAATAATGAACAGCTGTTTTAGGGCCAAAGAGGTTAAAAATCTACTGAAGTAACTATATATGTGTTTAATGAAAATCTAGCTATCAAATCTGTCTTCCATTACAAACAGAAATCATATTGTGAAATATAGAAGGAAACATAAAGTTGAAATCATGAAATAGGTTTTGGGTTTCAAATAGGAGACTCTGAATATAACTATTTATGAAAAAAGTTACTTTATAATGCAGGATCACCAGATCATATATAACTTAGTAATGTCTTTATTAATAATTTATCTTAAATTTTTCTAAATCACATTTTATGTCTTCCTTTCTTGTCTTTTAAGTCTTTCTTAGGTTTAAAAGGAAAATTTCTATGCCTCTTTATTTTATTTTTTGGCTTTTCTTACATGAACCATATTTTAGAAATACCGAATGTAATTGATATGGGGAAGTTATACTTTATTTTAAAAAATTCTGTTAATAAAGGCAGAGGAAATGAGGTTTAAAGCAAAATGTATGTAACTCATGGGAGTGGTAATGGTAGATTAGGTTGACAACAACTGAATCCACTGACTAATTTTAACGTCTCTAAATCTGGGACAATGGGACAATCTTCTCTTTTATTTCTGAATGTGAGTCAGTTTTTGACAATGGTTAAAAACTATACCCATAGCAAACAGAAGGAAAACAAAGTAAGTTTTGAACAAAAGTAAGCCTGCGATGGCATCAGTGTCTAAAGTATCTGAAAGGATGCCAAATAGTTTTCCAATTTTTTAAACAGTCTCAATCCTCCTCCTTCTAAAATGCTTTCATCAAGAAATGGAAATACATTAATAAGAAAATATTATATTTAATTTGTTGTTCTTGTTTGACAGTTTCACAAATATATCTAATATCATCAATTTTTAACGAATTATGGCTAAATTAGAATTCAGGTATACTAATATTATTGACCTAGAAATCTAGAGTTTTAACATTTAACATTTTTAACATCTTAAAATAACCATTTTTTAAATATTGTTTTATTGGGATATTTCCTGTACATTGAAAATAACTATATTATTAACTATTGAAAAATAACTAATTTGTTACTTAGGAGTGACTGTGATTTTTATGGGGATTTGGGAGTACATTTCTGCTTTAAACATCTTAATATTTATATTTAGCACTTTTCAAATTACCATAACTCCTTAACATTATTTTACCATTAGAATATTCTTTATACTTGAAAACATAAAATCCTACAGCAGCAAATGAGGCAAACAATATTATATAAAGAAAAAAATTACTGTTTTAATGAGATTAATCTCTTGGAGATTACAATGCAATAGAAATCATAGAATGAGATGATGTAAATTGCAAGTTCAATATTTATGAACGTGTGTACAGGTTTTTACTGGAGGGTTTTTTCCCTTCTCCCAAAACTCCAAACAAAGTTAAATCAACTGACCTCCTCATCCTAGTTTCCTCCAGGCTATTTCATTTTCCACACAGTTCTATTTAAACCTTAATGTATTTTTCAGGAACTCTTTAACCTTCCCCAATAAATGCACAAGACTTTAGGGATGGTTGGGGTTTGTTACTATTTGTTTTTAATTAATTGGAGTTTTCTTAAAAAAGTAAAATAAAATGAATTTTTGGGAGCAGTCTTTATACAGTGTGTTGAGTGGTCAGTTAAGGTTAATTTTACAGTGCTCTATACTAACCAAATGTTTTAAAATAAACTACGAATGCAATTTGTTGGTAGAATTTGAAGATTTATCAACTGAGAAGAAGAAATCAGAACATTAGGCTGGAGTAATAAGGGTAAAGAGAAACAGAAATTTTAGTTGCAATTTTAAATAGAGGAGGTAAGATATATGAAGGAGAGAGTATATACAGAATAGGTTGTTAAATGGAAGAAATAAATGGTTAGTTTTTCTTTGAAGTACAAGTATCATAACTGCTACTAACACCAACAACCTTTTCTTCTACCATGTGGAAGAAAATATTTATACAATTTTGAAAATTATCTTGAATGAGTTGTAATTTATTCGATAATCTGAACTCAATTTAAAGAGACCTAATGTCTAAGTCTAAGCCCTATATTTTATTTATATTTCACTATTTTATCAAGAAAAGGGAGCATAATACCATCTGCTGATTGCTTCTAAATAGGCAAATGAGTGGTGGAATGTATTTCAAAAAGTAAATTTAAGGAAGAAGAATCTATATGAATAAGGAAATGACAACAATAAAATTATTATAACCTGTCTGTGTTTATTATACAATCCATATAAATATTGCAGTCCTTAAAGACTCTGAGAGACTATCATCAACATAAACTCCTCATCAAAGGGGTTGTGTCTCATTGACTGGGGTACTTCATATAATATAGGCTCTAAATGAATGTGTGGCAAATGTGTTCACCTCATAACTATTGTTGCCATAGTAGTGAGAAGGAATAGTTTAAATTAATAGCAGGAGTTTAGGGATTTTGTTTTGTTTTTGCTATAGTGCTTTGCAAGAAGATAAAATATTTGTAAGGAATCAGCAATTACAAAATTTTCACTTCATGTAACTGTAACTAAAGCCCATGTGTTACAACATATAATATTTGGTTAAAAATATCTTGAAATATACATATACATATACATTATTATAATCTCCAAGGTATATATCCGAATTGTGATATTGATTTATACTATAAAAAGAAAAAATTGCTTTTCAAATGAGATCAAAATGAATGTTTGGTGCTGACTCAAATAATTTAATGCCTTAAAATTACTTTGAACAGTGCCTACCTTATATAAAATACACAATGATTGGTAGTTGTATGCCACACTTTTCTGACTTCACCAAGTTTTTGTTTGTTTGTTTGTTTGTTTTCGGTATGCGGGCCTCTCACTGCTGTGGCCTCTCCCATTGTGGAGCACAGGCTCCGGACGTGCAGGCTCAGCAGTGATGGCTCACAGGCCTAGCCGCTCCTCAGCATGCCGGCTCCTCCCAGACTGGGAAACGAACCCATGTCCCCTGCATCGGCAGGCGGACTCTCAACCACTGTGCCACCAGGGAAGCCCTTGGGGCTTCATCAAGTTTTGAGTTGAAGCTCAACAGGCTTAAATTTTCACAGAGATTATCTGTGTATTAAGGTTTATTTTAAATAATAACTAATATAAGTTTTAAATATTACATGAAATTGAACACAATTCTGATAATGTAACCTTATATACTGTTTAAAGTTGAGCATAACTATAGTCCTAAATAAAGACTATGTTCTGTAAGTCTAGAGAATTTTCCAGAAAATTTCTAAAATAAGAGGTATGGACAACTACTTCCAAAATACTATACATATATTCCTAGGAAGAAGAGTATATGGGATTGTCTATATTGTCCTTCATATCTAATATAAAATCATTTAAAATGTACGTAATACTACAGTTTTTTATTCCTTTTTTTGAACTTTTATTTATTTATTAAAAATATTTATTTATTTATTTCTGCTGCACTGCATCTTCATTGCTAAGCATGGGCTTTCTCTAGTTGTGGTGAGCGGGGGCTACTCTTCGTTGAGGTGCACGGTCTTCTCATTATGGTGGCTTCTCTTGTTGTGGAGCACTAGCTCCAGGTGCATGGGCTTCAGTAGTTATGGCTCGTGGGCTCTAGAGCACAGGTTTATTAGCCCTGGCACATGGACTTAGCTGCTCAGTGGCATGTGGGATCTTCCCAGATCAGAGCTTGAACCTGTGTCCCCTGCATTGGCAGGCAGACTGTTAACCACTGTGCCACCAGGGAAGTCCCAATATTACAGTTTAAAAATATTCTCACATATTACTTATTTCCATTAACTCTCATGTTTTAACAAATTACCGATGCTATGATGTGACATAACTAGTAATATCATTACAAATTCAATACTTTATGCACATAATGATATAAATTATGCTATAAAATATGTTTAAAATTGCAACAGAAAATTTTTTAGTGTTAGAAATCCTTGTGGATGAATAAGAAATGGTAACTGGGAGGGGGCTTGGTGATGGTATATGGTGTCTTAGATGCTGATAATATTCTACTTCTTGGCCTGGACATTCAATGAACTGTATACTTACAAGTTTTTGTGCATTTATCTATTGATATTGACTTGGGATTTTTCTAGGAGCAGCCAATCAGACTACACTTGTGTGAAACCCACAGTTAACCTTCTACATATTTGGAACTTCCAAAAGATTTAGCTTCGTTATCTTTAATATGTATAAACTGACAAGGAGTTCAAAATATTTGAAAAAAATCTATAATATGAAAAAATAAAACAAATGAAAAGCAGAAAAAACAACCTTTGAAACAGAAGCCATGTAAGAAAAATCTCCAAGATGCATATTATTAATATACTCAGAAATATAAGTAAAGCTACTATAATCATACAACAAAGAAAAGAGGATCTACACAAAATAAGATCACTCAGTGAACACAAAAATGCAAATAGTAATGCAAAACTCTGTTTGAGGTTTGAAGATCAAGGTGAAGATATCTCCCAAAAGGCAAGCAAAATACAAATAGATGGGAGGAGCTTCAAGATAGCAGAAGAGTAAGATGCGGAGATCACCTTCCTCCCCACAAATACATCAGAAATACATCTACATGAGTAACAACTCCTACAGAACACCTACTGAATGCTGGAAGAAGACCTCAGACCTCCCAAAAGGCAAGAAATCCCCCACATACCTGGGTAGCGTAAAAGAAAAAAGAAAAAAAAAACAGAGACAAAGAATAGGGATGGGACCTGCACCAGTGGGAGGGAGCTGTGAAGGAGGAAATGTTTCCACACACTAGGAAGTCCCTTCACTTGCAGAGACTGCTGGTGGTTGTGGGGAGGGGAGCCAGAGAGGAGAGTGCAGCAAAGGGGTGCAGAGGGCAAAGGGGAGAGATTCCTGCACAGAGGATCAGTGCCAACCAACACTCAGCAGCCTGAGAGGCTTGTGTGCTTACCTGGTGGGAAGGGCGGGGGCTGGGAGCTGAGGCTCAGGCTTCAGTTAGATCCCAGGGAGAGGACTGGGGTTGGCTGTGTGAACATAGCCTGAAGGGACTACTGCACCACAGCTAGCCGGGAGAGAGTCCGGAAAACAATTTGAAGCTGCCGAAGAGACAAGAGACTTTTTCTTGCGTCTTTGTTACCTGGTGCATGAGGAGAGGGGATTAAGAGAGCTGCTTAAAGGAGCTCCAGGATGGGTGCGAGCCGCGGCTATCAGCGAGGACTCCAGAGATGGGCATCCGATGCTAAGGCTGCTGCTGCAGACACCAAGAAGCCTATGTGAAAGCACAGGTCACTATCCACACCTCTCCTCCTGAGAGCCTGTGCATCCACTACTCAGGGTCCTGGTATCCAGGGACAGCTTCCCTGGGAGAATTCATAGCACACCTCAGGCTGGTGCAAAGTCATGCTGGCCTCTGCCACTGCAGGCTCAGTCCACATCGGTACCCCTCCCTCCCCCCAGTCGGAGTGAGCCAGAGCCCCCTAATCAGCTGCTCCTTTAACCCCATCCTGTCTGAGTGAAGAACAGAAACCCTCAGGTGACCCACATGCAGAGGTGGATCCAAATCCAAAACTGAACCCCTGGAGCTGTGTGAACAAAGAAGAGAAAGAGAAATCTCTCCTAGCAGCCTGAGGAGCAGTATATTAAATCTTCACAAGCAACATGATGTACCCTGTATCTGTGGAATACCTGAAAAGACAACGAATCATCTCAAATTGAGGAGGTGGACTTTGGGAGCAATGATATATACATTTTTCCCCTGTTTTCTCTTTTTGGGAGTGTGTATGTGTATGTTTCTCTCTGTGATTTTGTCTGCATAGCTTTGCTTTTACCCTTTGTCTTAAGGTTCTCTCTGTCCATTTTTTTTTACTTAAACAAATTTTTTTTCTTAATAATTATTATTTTTTTTATTTTACTAACATTATTTTATTTCATCTTCTTTCTTTCTTTTTCTTTCTTTCTTTTTTCTTTCCTTCTTTCTTTCTTTCTTTCTTTCTTTCTTTCTTTCTTTTTTCTTTCTTTCTTTCTTTCTTTCTTTTTCTCTGTTTTATTCTGAGCTGTGTGGAGGACAGGCTCTTGGTGCTCCAGCCAGGCATCAGGGCTGTGCCACTGAGGTGGGAGAGCCAAGTTCAGGACACTGGTCCACAAGAGACCTCCAAACACCACGTAATATCAAACAGTGAAAACCTCCCAGAGATCTCCATCTCAATGCCAAGACCCAGCTCCACTCAATGACCAACAAGCTACAGGGCAGGACACCCTATGCCAAACAACTAGCAAGACAGCAACACAAGCACATCCATTAGCACAGAGGCTGCCTAAAATCATAATAAGGCCACAGACACCACAAAACACACCACCAGATGTGTACCTGCCCACCAGAAAGACAAGATCCAGCTTCACCCACCAGAACACAGGCACTAGTCCCCTCCACCAGGAAGACTACACAAGCCACTAAACAAACCTTAGCCACTGGGGACAGACACCAAAAACAATGGAAACTATGAACCTGCAGCCCGCAAAAAGGAGACCACTAAAAAAGTAAGTTAAGCAAAATGAGAAGACAGAAAAACACACAGCAGATGAAGGAGCAAGGTAAAAACCCACCAGCCCTAACAAATGAAGAGGAAATAGGCAGTCTATGTGAAAAACAATTCAGAATAATGATAGTAAAGCTGATCCAAAATCTTGGAAAGAGAAACGAGAAAAAAACAAGAAAGAAATGTTTAACAAGGACCTAGCAGAGCTAAAGAGCAAATAAACAGAGATGAACAACACAATAAATGAAATTAAAAATTCTCTACAAGGGATCAATAGCAGAATAACTGAGGCAGAAGAACGGATAATTGACCTGGATGATAAAATAGTGGAAATAACTACTGCAGAACAGAATAAAGAAAAAAGAATGTAAAGAACTGAGGACAGTCCTAGAGCCCTCTGGAACAACATTAAATGCACCAACATTTGAATTATAGGGGTCCCAGAAGAAGAGAAAAACAAAGGGACTGAGAAAATATTTGAACAGATGATAGTTGAAAACTTCCACAATATGGGAAAGGAAATAGTTAATCAATTCCAGGAAACACAGAGAGTCCCATACAGGATAAATCCAAGGAGAAACACAATAAGACACATATTAATCAAACTATCAAAAATTAAATACAAAGAACAAATATTAAAACCAGCAAGGGAAAAAAACCATGTAACACATAAGGGAATCCCCATAAGGTTAACAGCTGATCTTTCAGCAGAAACTCTGCAAGCCAGAAGGGAGGGGCAGGACATATTTAAAGTGATGAAGGAGAAAAACCTTCAACCAAGATTACTCTACCAAGCAAGGATCTCATTCAGATTTGATGGAGAAATTAAAAGCTTTAGAGACAAGCAAAAGCTAAGAGAGTTCAGCAACACCAAACCAGCTTTACAACAAATGCCAAAGGAACTTCTCTAGGCAAGAAATACAAGAGAAGGAAAAGACCTACAATAACAAACCCAAAACAATCAAGAAAATGGGTTAGGAACATACATTACCTTAAATACCTTACCTTAAATGTAAATAGATTAAATGCTCCCACCAAAAGACACAGAATTGGCTGAATGGATAAAAAAACAAGACCCATATATATGCTGTCTACAGGAGACCCACTTCAGACCTAGGGACACATACAGACTGAAAGTGAGGGGATGGAAAAAGATATTCCATGAAAATGGAAATCAAAAGAAAGCTGGAGCAATTCTCATATCAGACAAAATACACTTCAAAACAAAGACAATTACAAGAGACAAAGGTGGACACTACATAATGATCAAGGGACCAATCCAAGAAGATATAACAATTGTAAATATTTATGCACCCAACAGAGGAGCACCCAGGTACATAAGGCAAATACTAACAGCCATAAAACGAGAAATCGACAGTAAAACAATAATAGTAGGGGACTTTAACACCCCACTTTCACCAATGAACAGATTATCCAAAATAAAAATAAAGAAGGACACAAAAGCTTTAAATGACACATTAAAAAATATGGACTTAATTGATATTTATAGGACATTCCATACAAAAACAACAGAATACACATTCTTCTCAAGTGCTCATGGAACATTCTCCAGGATAGATCATATCTTGGGTCACAAATCAAGGCTTGGTAGATTTAAGAAAATTGTAATTTCATCAAGTATCTTTTCCAACCACAATGCTATGAGAGTAGATATCAATTACAGGAAAAAATCTGTAAGAAATACAAACACATGGAGGCTAAACAACACACTTCTTAATACCCAATAGATCACTGAAGAAATCAAAGGAGAAATCAAAAAATACATAGAAACATATGACAATGAAAACACAATGACCCAAAACCTATGGGATGCAGCAAAAGCAGTTCTAAGAGGGGAGTTTATAGCGATACAAGCCTACCTTAAGAAACAAGAAACATCTCAAATAAACAACTTAACCTTACAGCTAAAGCAATTAGAGAAAAAAGAACAAAAAAACCCAAAGTTAGCAGAAGGAAACAAATCATAAAGATCAGATCAGAAATAAATGAAAAAGAAATGAAGGAAATGATAGCAAAGATCAATAAACCTAAACAGCTGTTCTTTGAGAAGATAAACAAAATTGGTAAACAATTAGCCAGACTTATCAAGAAAAAAAAAGAAGACTCAAATCAATAGAATTAGAAATGAAAAAGGAGAAGTAACAACTGACACTACAGTAATACAAAGGATCATGAGAGATTGCTACAAGCAACTCTATGCCAATAAAACGGACAACCTGGAAGTAATGGACAAATTCTTAGAAATGCAAAAACTGCAGAGACTGAACCAGGAAGAAATAGAAAATATGAACAGACCAATCACAAGCACTGAAATTGAAACTGTGATGAAAAATCTTCCAACAAACAAAAGCCCAGGACTAGATGGTTTCACAGGCAAATTCTATCACACATTTAGAGAAGAGCTAACACCTATCCTTCTCAAACTCTTCCAAAATATAGCAGAGGGTGGAAGACTCCCAAACTCATTTTGTGAGGCCACTATCACCCTGATACCAAAACCAGAGAAAGATGTCACAAAGAACAAAAACTACAGGCCAATATCACTGATGAACATAGATGCAAAAATCCTCAACAAAATACTAGGAAACAGAGTCCAACAGCACATTAAAAGGATCATACATTATGATCAAGTAAGATTTACTGGAGGAATGCAAGGATTCTTCAATATACACAAATCAATCAATGTGATACACCATATTAACAAAATGAAGGAGAAATACCATATGATCATCTCAATAGATGCAGAAAACGCTTTTGAGAAAATTCAACATCCATTTATGATAAAAACTCTCCAGAAAGTAGGCATAGAGGGAATTTACCTCAACATAATAAAGGCCATATATGACAAACCCACAGACAACATCATCCTCAGTGGTGAAAAACTGAAACCATTTCCTCTAAGATCAGGAGCAAGACAATTTTGCCCACTCTCACCACTATTATTGAACACAGTTTTGGAAGTTTTAGCCACAGCAATCAGAGAAGAAAAAGAAATAAAATGAATCCAAATCAGAAAAGAAGAAGGAAAGCTGTGACTGTTTGCAGATGACATGATATTATGCACAGAGAATCCTAAAGATTCTACCAGGAAACTATTAAGCTAATCAATGAATTTGGTAAAGTAGCAGGATGAAAAAATATTGCACAGAAATCCCTGGCATTCCTATACACTAATGATGAAAAATCTGAAAGTGAAGTTAAGAAAACACTCCCATTTACCATTGCAACAAAAATAATAAAGTATGTAGGAGTAAACCTACCTAAGGAGAAAAAAGACCTGTATGAAAAAAATTATAAGACACTGATGAAAGAAATTAAAGATGATACAAATAGATGGAGAGATATACCATGTTCTTGGATTGGAAGAATCAGCATTGTGAAAATGACTCTACTACCCAAAGCAATTTACAGATTCAATGCAATCCCTATCAAACTACCACTGGCATTTTTCACAGAAGTAGAACAAAAAATTTCACGATTTGTATGGAAACATAAAAGACCCCAAATATCCAAAGCAACCTTGAGAAAGAAAAACGGAGCTGGAGGAATCAGGCTCCTTGTCTTCAGATTATACTACAAAGCTACAGTAATCAAGACAACATAGTACTGGCACAAAAACAGAAATATAGATCAATGGAAAAGTTTAGAAAACCCAGAGATAAACCCATGCACATATGGTCACTTTATCTTTGATAAAGGAGGCAAGAATATACAGTGGAGAAAATACAGCCTCTTCATTAAATGGTGCTGGGAAAACTGGGCAGCTACATGTAAAAGAATGAAATTAGAACACTCCCTAACACCATACACAAAAATAAGCTCAAAATGGATTAAAGACCTAAATGTAAGGCCAGACACCATCAAACTGTTAGAGGAAAACATAAGCAGAACACTCTGTGACATAAATCACAGCAAGATCCTTTTTGACCCACCTCCTAGAGAAACAGAAATAAAAACAAAAATAAATGAATGAGACCTAATGAAACTTAAAAGCTTTTCTGCAGCAAAGGAAATCATAAACAAGACCAAAAGACACCCCTCAGAATGGGAGAAAATATTTGCAAATGAAGAAACTGACAAAAGATTAATGTCCAATACATACAAGAAACACATGCAGCTCACTATCAAAAAAGCAAACAACCCAATCCAAAAATGGGCAGAAGACCTAAATAGATATTTCTCCGAAGAAGATATACAGATTACCAACAAACACATGAAAGAATGCTCAACATAATTAACCATTAGAGAAAAACGAATCAAAACTACAATGAGATATCATCTCACACCAGTCAGAATGGCCATGATCAAAAAATCTACAAACAAGAAAAGCTGGAGTGGGTGTGGAGAAAAGGGAACCCTCTTGCATTGTTGGTGGGAATGTAAATTGATACAGCCACTATGGAGAACAGTATGGAGGTTCCTTATAAATCTAAAAATAGAACTAACATATGATCCAGCAATCCCACTACTGGGCATATACCCTGAGGAAACCATAATTCAAAAATACACATGCACCCCAATATTCATTGCAGCTCTATTTACAATAGCCTGGTAATGGAAGCAACCTAAGTGTCCATCAACAGATCAATGGATAAAGAAGTCATGGCACATATATACAATGGAATATTACTCAGCCATAAAAAGGAATGAAACTGAATTATTTGTAGTGAGGTGGATGGACTTAGAGACTGTCATACAGAGTGAAGTAAGTCAGAAGAAGAAAAACAAATACCGTATGCTAACACATATATATGGAATCTAAAAAAAAAAAAAAAAAAAAAAAAAAAACGAAAGAAAAAGAAAATGGTCTGAAGAACCTAGGCTCAAGATGGGAATAAAGATGTAGACCTACTAGAGAATGTACTTGAGGATATGGGGAGAGGATGGGTAAGCTGAGACAAAGTGAGAGAATCGCATGGACATATATACACTACCAAATGTAAAATAGACAGCTAGTGGGAAGCAGCTGCATAGCAGAGGGAGATCAGCTCGGTACTTTGTGACCACCTAGAGGGGTGGGATAGGGAGTGTGGGAGGGACAGAGACACAAGAGGGAAGAGATATGGGAACATAGGTATATGTATAACTGATTCACTTTGTTATAAAGCAGAAACTGACACACCATTGTCAAGCAATTATACTGTAATAAAGATGTTAAATAAAATACAAATAGATGAAAAATAGGGAAGAGAAGATAATTTATTTGTCAGTCTGTGAGCTCCACTAACTAAGTAACAAAAATAATATAAAGAAAGAACAATGAAAAGAAAGCAGAGGAAATCAATTTAGATAATGCAAAATAATTTTACAGAATTAAAGGACATGGGTTTGGGGATAGAATGGATCTACTATGGGTGAATAAAATAGTTGAAAATAGGAATATATGACACTGGGAATAGAAAAAAACTTCCTTAATAATTTTAGGATCCAGGAATTAATGAAAGAAAGAGAGAGGATTTTCATATAAAATATCAAAATTTCTGGTGATCATAGAAGTTAGCAGACAGGATAGGAATTTCTCAAAAATCAAGAAAAATTACTATGTGCCATGAATTTTACATACCATCAAATTATCACTTAAGTGTAAAGTAAAGATATTGTCAGTTAAATAATTTAACTCCATGCATCCTTTACCAGAAAATTACTGGAGTAGTTTTTCTTGGAGATTCTCCAAATTGGAGAATCAAGTAAGAAAGTAGGAGGTATGAGATTCAGGAAAAATGAAACAAAAGATATGTGAATGGAATCATTGAAATTAAGGCAGTGGTGGATCTCTGGAACACAAATTTGTAGCTGGCCTTGTGACAAACCAAGGCAGTTTGATAAGTTAGAAGGCTCTTGGGAGAGACTTGTTCTTAATAGTGACAGAGAAACAAAGTCACTCACATATACAAACATACATATTTGGGAGTGTTTGATAATAAGTTAATGATAAATATATAGAAAATCAAACAAATGGAACAAAAAGATGAATATTGTATCCAGAAAAAAATGATTCTCAGAGAAAGAGAGTCATAATATAGCACATGTCCACATGTCAACTGATTGTGAGAAGATAAGAGAAATATAACTGATATCACTTTTTTCAAAGTGGAGAGTCAACTATCTTTTGAAAAGTGAATTATGCTTCTTAATAAATCAAATGGTGCAATACAAGTATGTTATTTAGATATGTAGAACAAATGCAGAAATAATTTAAAGGAAATGGAAATGATGACCTCTGATTGTAGATATAAGAGGATGTCTATTTTCCGGTAACAAGTTTTGGAGATTTTTTGTTGTTATTGTTAATCTGTGAATACACAGAACTTTAATGGAATTTTAAAATAATATTGATAATAATACTTAAACATATTAGGAATCATGGAACTTCTCTTAATTATAATAGGAATCATGAGAGATCACAGATCACTTTCTTCATTTATCAGAGGGGGCAGCTGATGCCCTCGAAAGAGCTCATGTTTTAGAACAATATAATGGCTTAGCTAAGATAATAATAGAAGGCTTTGGGCTACAGGTCAGTGCTTTTTCCTAAGGAAAGTGTTTTTTTGTTTTTTTTTGTTTTTCCTAGTACAAACACTCAGCAGTATGTTTCCACATATATATGTAATTACTAGAAATTTTCATTCCATTATCAACATTTTCATTCCATTATCCAAAATTTTCATTCCATTATCAACATAAAATGAGTCACTCAATTTCACTCAATTTTACTATATGATATATTGCAAATAAATTTTCCTTACAACTTAAAAAATAAAAATTTTTACAACTTAAAAATAACCACAGATAAATACCACAACTTAAAAATAACCACAGATAAATACCACAAGAATAAATTCATCTCATCCAGAGAGCTGCACCTGTAGAATTCATAAGGATGCACATTCGATGGCTCAAGTTGGCTCTTTAACACAGAATTCCATAGCTTTCCAGTTTCTGGTTAGTTATGCCACATGAGTAAGAAGTCAATTGTGGAAAAAGGCACATATGTGCATGCACACAAAACTTCTATTACATTCTGTATTTAGAGTTTTATTCTCATCTTTCATCTAAGGCTTGGTGTTTCCAAGGTAGTAAAACATAATCTCTGCTTTCCTAGATAAGTAAATCCTTCTTTCAAGGGATATTGCTTAATCTTATTCTTTTAATACCACCTTTGGTGGGCTTTCTCAATTTAGAACTGGCAAACCAGAGGCCTACGGGTATGTCTAGATTCACTGATGATAAACACCAGAATTAAATATTGTTTCACTTATACATGATTACCTTGAAGAGCATAACCCTCAAAGTAATGAACAGAAGAGATGCAATCACAATTTAACATTTTCAAGGCAACTTTACAGGCTAGTCCCTGGGGTGTAGGGTTTTGCTTAAATTGGGCTTATTATCAACAATGAGAGGCTCTAATTTAGAAAAAAAAAATTGGAAACTGCATCTTCCCATAATTTCCATGATAGTTATTAAAAAAACTAAATCTCTTGCTTTGAAATGGGGCAAATTATCTATGATTTACAAAGGAAAGACCTGGTATCGGCGGGGGGGGGGGGGGGGAGGCGGTGGGTGGAGCAAGAAGGACAAAGCTAAAAATACCATGACTTTATTGACTTTTTTAAAAGAATCCATCATAAATCATCTAGACCAGATGTCCCTATTCCAGGGCCGTGTACCGGTACTGGATTCCTGTTAGGAATTGGGCCGCGCAGCAGGAAGTGAGTGGCAGGTGAGTGAACTAAGCTTCATCTGCTGCTCCCCAATGGCTCCCCATCGCTTGCATTACCGCCTGAACCATCCCCCTCAACCCCCACCCCCATCTTGGAAAAGTTGTCTTCCATGAAACTGGTCCCTGGTGCCAAAAAAGTTGAGGACCGCTGATCTAGACCACTTAAACTATTATTCAACCTACAGATCTTGTTTTATTGTTGATAGGAGCAAGTTATAAGTGACAGTAAGTGAAATATTTAAATGAAATGAAATGGATATAAGAAGAAATATGGCTTTCTTTATTTTAAAAAAATGGGAAGGAGAAAAGTTTGTGCAAGTCTAAAGCACAATTAATTTGGCGAAAATAATTATTTTATTTTCTTTACATGTATTACTTTTTTGTTATTTTGTAATTATAAAAAATATATCATTCAAAAATGATAGTAGCTTTTCTTCCCTTTCATTTATTAATCTCCTGAATAAAGTTGTTTATTTTAATTTGGGGAATAATTAATTGTACTGTGTGTTACCTATAATGTAGAGTTACACTTTACAGAAAATCATTTGACTGATAAATGAATAGGCAGCTGTAATTTTGTCCTTGAACAGGACTTTGGCTATAATCCTGTTTTTAGGGGAACATTTGCATTTCTAAGAACAAAACTCTATTTCTTTCTTACAAACCATGACACTCAAATGTCATAACCTGCTAATGCATGAAGAGTCTGTCATACATTTACATACATATGTAAAGCTTTACATACATATGTAAAGCTAATAACAAATGATAGTACCCTTTTTTGAGAGTCACAAATATTAATACATTCACCATTATACCTCATAACAAAGAGAAAATTACACTCCTGCACCTTGAGACCAGACTTCTTTATTAGTACTATGGTTTATTCAGGATAAGCTAAAATAGGTTTTCCATTAATGAATTCTACAGGTCAATTCTTCTAGGCTTCTGGGCACTACATTCCTTCTTATATAAAAGCTCAATTCTCAGTAAAAATCCAGTCCAGTAAACATGTGGAAATCATTCAGGAAATAGATTGTGATTTTTTTTAAAGCAGATCACTTCAATGCTATTGATGTTTGAACTATCATTGCTTGAAAATTTTAAATTTATTTCACTTTTTAGAGTTTCAATTGACATTGTCATAGCAAGTTAGACTAAGATTGTTCCTGCTTATGCTGTTCTACCTATAAGGTCTAAATTTTTCTTGTAATTGTTGATCAAATCAAAATATAAAATGCATGTTACCTTGAAATGGGCTTGTTATCAGTGAACTAAACTTGCCTGTATCTGAGAGATGTTTGGAAGTGGAATTTGTTATAGCTGAATCTTGTTTTGATTTTAAGTAAAGAAACATGCTTGACTATATCTATATCTATCTATCTATATATTACACAGGGGAATATTATAGGTCTTAATTTTAGACAGCAACTAAACTAAATCATTGGACAAAGCAACAACCAGAGATCTTTATGTATTTTGTGGTTCCCTCTGTACATCAGCTTCATTTTTCTTTATGTTGACACATTTTCTAGGTAACAAGCAGAATAAGGATATCTCAAATTTTCATAGTTTATGTGTTAATGTTATAAAATTCCAAATACACAAAACAAAATAAAAACATAAAACCAAATGTAAGTCCATGAATCTCCTTGCATTTCTAGGAGATAAATTCCAATTGGCCTAAGTCGTGTCAACTTTCTACCATTACCAAGTCAACTATAGTCATAGGATAAGGTTCTATAATGAAATGTGAGCCCTAGGGGTTCAGTCTTACAAGTAACAGTAATTTTCTATGGAAAAATATGCATATATGTCACGTAAACTATTCTAGTAGATTTGTATTATTTTCCATGAATTTGATAATTTACAACTGTAAGTTATATATCACAAGAATTGATCAAATTAAGTATATAAATGAAGTACAAAATATATTTATCATTTCTATATAGCAAAAGTTTGTTGATAAAAATCTGATACTTGCTAAATGTTTGTTTTAATTAGGAGAATGTTTAGAGATAGGAAATGATGTCTATTTTTATTTGGTGAATTCTTCTGGAGGCAAACACATAGCCAGGCCACATTTAAGTTTTATGAACGAATGTTGGAATACACACAGGGATTGGGTGTACATTCAGGAATAGGTAAAAGAGATATATGTTCCTTCTCATCCCAAATTCTAGGTAGAGCCCTATTTAGTAAAATATATCAAGGGTATATATTTTTATATATATAAAAATATTATATATATATTGTGTGAGAAAGTAATCTATTTTGATTATTTTGCAATTAGGCATCCAATTTCCCCAAAACCACTTATTGAAGAGATTGTCTTTTCCTCATTTGTATTTTCTTGTGTCTTTTGTTGTAGATTAATTGACCATATAAGTGTGGGTAAATGTGGGGGCTCTTTACTATGGTCCATTGATTTATATATCTATTTTTGTTCCAGTACTATACTGTTTTGATGACTGTAGCTTTGAAATATAGTTTGAAAATAGGGAGCAGGATAACTCCAGGTTTGTTCCTTCTCAAGATTGCTTTGGTGATTCAGGGTTTTTTGTGTTTCCATACAAATTTTAGAATTATTTGTTCACGTTCTGTGAAAAATGCCATTGATATTTTGATAGGGATTGCATTGAATCTGTAGATTTCTTTGGGCACTATGGTCATTTTAACAATATTAATTCTTCCAACATTTATTTTTCCATTTATTTGTGTCATTCTCAATTTATTTTATTAGTGTCATAGTTTTCCAAGAACAGGTCTTTTACCTCCTTAATTAGATTTATTCCTAGGTATTTTATTTTTCTGGGTACATTTATAAATAAGTTTATTTTCTTAACTTCTGATTGTTAGTGGTTAGGTTATAGAAATGCAACAGATTTGTGTATATTAATTTTGTACTGTGCACTTTACTGAATTTTTTGATGAGTTCTATTATTTTTTGATGGAGTCTTTAGGATTTTCTCTATATAGGAACATGTCATCTGCAAACAGTGATAGTTTAACTTCTTCACTTTCAATTTGGATTCCTCACTTACTTTTGTTTTCTGCTTGCTGTGAGTAGAACTTCTAGTATTATGTTAAATAAAATTGGTGAGAGTGGGTATACTTATCTTCTTCCTGATCTTAGAGAAAATGCTATCAGAGTTTCACTATTGAGTATATTGCAGACTGTGGATTTGTCATGAATGGCCTTTTTTTATGTTGAGGTATGTTCCCTCTATACCCACTTATTTTAGAATTTTTAGTCATAAATGAGTGCTGAATTTTGTCAAAAAAGCTTTTTCAACATCTATTGAGATGACAATAAAATTTTTATTCTTTCATTTCTTAATGTGATGTAACACATTGATTGATCCACAGGTTTTAAATCATCTTACCTCCCCAAGATAAATAACACTTAATCATGATGCATGATACTTTTAGTGTATTGTTGAATTCAGTTTGCTTATATTTCATTGAGAATTTTTACATCTATGCAAATCTAATGTTCATTAGCTATATTGACCTGTAATTCTTCGGGGGGTCTTCATCTGGTCTTGATGTCAAGGTGATGATAGCCTCATAGAATGAGTTTAGAAGCATTCTTTTCTCTAAATTTTTTGAGTTGTTTGAGGAGACTAGCTGTTAACTCTTCTTTAAATATTTGGTAGAATTCTCCTATGAAGCCATCTGGTCCTGAAATATTTTGAGGGTAGTTTGTTTATTTGTTTGTTTGTTTTTATTGATTCATTTTCATTAATGGTAATCAGCCTGTTCATGTTTTCCACTTCTTCCTGACTCAGTCTTGGGTAATTGTACATTTCAGGAAATGTATTCATTTTTTCTAGGTTATTCATTTTATTGCCATATAATTATTTGTAGAAATCTCTCATTTTTCTTTTTTTTTCCTAGGGTTCTACCTTTTCATTTCTAATTTTATTTATTTGAGTTCCCTCTTTTTCTTGATGAATCTGACTAAACGTTTATTATTTTTGCTTATTTTTTGAAAAAACTAACTCTTAGTTTCATTTACCCTTTCTATTGTTTTTTAGTCTCTATTACATTTATTTCTGCTCTGATATTTAGGATTACTTTGCTTTTACTGATTTTGAATTTTGCTTGTTCCTTTTTTTCTGGCTCCTTTAGGTGGAAGTTTAGATTGTTTATTTGAGGTTTTTTGTTTGTTTGTTTGTTTCCTAAGTTAGGCTTGTATTGAGATAAACTTCTCTTTTAAATGCTTTTGCTGTATCTGCTAGACTTTTGATCATTGTGTTTCTATTTTCAATTGTCTTTAGGTATTTTCTGATCTCTAATTTAATTTCTTAAATGACCAATTATTGTTTAGTAGCATATTGGCTAGACTTTATGTTTGTACATTTTTGCAGGTTTTTTTTTCTAATAGTTGATTTCTAGTCTCATAACCTTCTGGTTGGAAAAGATGCTTGAGATGTTTTCAATCTTCTAAAATTTGCTGGGGCTTGTTTTGTGTCCTGGCATGAGACCAATCCTGGAGAAAGTTCCATGTAAACTCAAAAAGTATGTATTTTACTGCTTTGGAGTGAACTGTTTTATTTATATAAAACATTAAATTATTTTGCTCACTAAATTCTTCTGTTTCATTTAAGGTGAAATAATTGTTTCCTTATTGATTTTCTGTCTGCCTGATTTGTCCATGATGAAATTGGCATGTTAAAGTTCCATAATATTATTGTGTTACTATCAATTTCTCCCTTTATGTATGTTAATATTTGCTTTATTTATTTAGGTTCTATGTTGGGTGCATATATATTTACAATTGTTATATTTTCTTTTTGTATTTATCCCTTTATCATTATGTAATGTTTCTGTTGTGTTAGGGTTAACTACTGTGAACACACTGGTAAGCATGGCTGGCCCTCCAGCCCAGTTGATTGACAAGGTCTGCCAAGTATAAAGGTTGCCAGCTCTTAGTGGTCAGCACCAGTCCTAGACTGGAAGATTTTGGCCTGCTAGTGAGTTTGCCTGGGTGGCGGGGAGGGGCAGTGTGCCAAGGCTGCTGCTGGCCTGCTGGTAGGTAGAGCTGTGTCAGGCTTACTACTTGACTTGTGGAGTCCCAGGACTGACACTGACTGGTTAGTGGGCAGGGTAAGTTCAGGCACTAATAAGGACTCTAAAATGGCAATTGCCAGCTCCAGAGTTTTTCTGGTAGAGTGAGCTCCCCAAAAGACTTCTGCCTATGTTTCTGTCCCCAGGGTGTATCCCAGTTGCCTCTTGTCTCTCTGAAAGTCTCTCCAAGACTACCAAGTGGGTCTGACGGGCTGCGCTCAAATTACTTCTTCTGCCCTAGGTCTTGGAGCATGTGAGATTTTGTGTGTGCTTTTTAAGAGTGGAGTCTCTGCTTCTTATAGCCCTATGGTTCTCCCAAATGAAAATCCTGCTGACCATCAAAGCCATATGTTTTCAGAGCTGAACTTCCTGATGCAGAACCCCTGGCTTGGGAGGCCAATGTGGGGCTTGGACCACTTTCTCCTTGGGGATAACCTCTGTAAATTTGATTATCTGCCCTTTTGTGGGTCCCCTACCTGGAGGTGAGAGGCTAGACTATACTACATCTCTGTCCATTCTGCCCAGCTCAGTTTGGTTCTTTATTTCTTTAGTTGTAGAAGATATTTTCTGCTAGTCTTCAGGTCATTCTCATCAATAGTTGCTCTGTAAATAGTTGTAATTTTGGTGTGCCCATGAAAGAGGGTAAGCTCAGGATTTTCATACTCCACCATCTTGGTCACTCCCCCACAAAGGAAAAAGTTTAAAATTAACTTTTAATATTATTTTTTAAATTAATAATCATTATTTTAAGTCAGTACCCTTTCCCTCTAGAGAATTCAAAGCCATAAGAAAAAATATCCTTTTCTTACAAAATTTTAAAGTACCAACATATGTTTGACTATGACTTCTCTCTCATTTATAATCTTTTACTCTGCTTGGATATCACATAACTAAATAAGACATTTGCTTACAATTTTTATATAAAATATTATCCTTTCACAAAATATTACACTATTGACTTAGATTTATTTTAAAGCCCATACATTTTACCTGAAGATTACAATTGCCAAAAATGAGGAATAAAGTCAGAAAACTGAGAAGGAGAATACATCTCCTGGAATTCAACTAATTCATGCCAATTGTTAGGACTCTACCACAAACAAAAAAGTTTGGAGAACTATACTATAAGATTATTATTGTTCATTAACCAAAGTTCCACATCTCAAGTTAAAAAACAAGCTCACAATACATACAGCTAGCATGTTCTCAGTGTATGGATCCAGAAATACTTATTTCTTCAAGTACAAATTAGAAATTTGTTAAAACTACATCTCTGGTTCCTGTGCCTCTTTTACCCCTCCTTTTTTTCATATAGAAATACAATTTTGAGCTCAGAAGTACTGGGGAATGCGAGAAGAAGAAAAGAATGACCTTTCTTTCTGATTTTACACACACACACACACACACACACACACACACACACACACACACACACATATATATATGTTTATATTAAAAACCAAATTATAAGCAAAGTATAAGCTATTGTTCTCACTATGCCATTTTCCCAATGATGGTTGAAGAGCTAAGTGAAAGTAGAAAAGTAACCTCCAAATTATACACCAATGGAAAATACTACCACGAAAAATTTCCCTGTTTTAATGCAAGTGGTTTTTGTACAGAGGTATAACCTCATTCTCCAGAATAAATCAGAAAAGGTTTTCCTTGAAGTGCATAATTTTCTCTCAGATCAATAAATGAAATGCTTTTTTCAACCTTTCCAGCTTACCACCACCTACAATGATTAATATCCTTTTGCTTTATTTAGGAATTTAACATGAAAAACTGCTCTAAAAGTTTAAGGATCCTGAAAATGCTTTTATTGGCCCTTGGAATTCAATCCTGTTTAGATAAGTATCTGCTGATGGATCAATTTGGAACACACATTTTTGAATGTGGCTAAATGTGTGGTTTGATCTATCTCTTGTTTGTATTACTCACTTTTATTTGATCATTTTCTGAGTTGGCCTGATATCTATGTTTATGTTCCTTGTTCAAAATGAAAACAATATGCCATTGTCTTTGCTGTATTTATTGTACTTTACTTTTATTTTAATCTTTTCTCTCTTCTTTCCTGAGAGATCATCTTACTAATTTATTGCTCTATTATATATAAGTACATAACATTTTACATTCCAGTTCCAATTGCCCTCTTCTTTTTTTCCACTTTTCTCTCATTATT
The DNA here is from genome assembly GCF_964270905.1 of Leucopleurus acutus. NCBI lineage: Eukaryota > Metazoa > Chordata > Mammalia > Artiodactyla > Delphinidae > Leucopleurus > Leucopleurus acutus. The sequence goes on along the minus strand of NC_139160.1, from coordinate 41,563,809 downwards.
AAACATATATATATATATATATATATATATATATATATATATATATATATATAATAAAAATTCATCTTTGTCAAAAGGCAAACTTTGATTTGTGGGTCCTAAGTGTGAAGTAGTTTATGTAGCTACTACATGAAGCAGGGTTTAAGTATCCACACCTAAAAGATCATCAGACAGACGTCTGAGATTTAAAATTGGTAAATCTCATTACCAATTCTCTTTAAATATTCCTAGGCAACAAGGATGTGAAAGAGTTGCATTGGCATACCTACAAGCTGAATGTTTATATCAGTTTTTTTTTCTTATTTAAGAAATTTGGGACAGAATTTTGATACTAAGGAGACTAGGAAAAACAATTCTGAAATGGTGTTTTAAAGAATGAGTGTACTTTCTGTTTTCATACTTCGTCAAAAGGAAAATTTAAAAATGAAACAACTTTCAGCAATCACATATACATACAAATAAAGGATACTGGGCTTCCCTGGTGGCGCAGTGTTTGAGAGTCCGCCTGCCGATGCATGGGACACAGGTTCGTGCCCCAGTCTGGGAGGATCCCACATGCCATGGAGCAGCTGGGCCCGTGAGCCATGGCCACTGAGCCTGCGCATCTGGAACCTGTGCTCCACAACAGGAGAGGCCACAAAGGTGAGAGGCCCGCATACTGCAAAATAAAGGATACTACTATGTGGTATTTAAGGAATATAAACCAAATTTGAGTAGGCTTTATATAATTTTCTACTTTAATATTGATAGATTCAAATTAACATTCATCAGAGGCCTTTTAAAGGTATTTATTTACTTTAAATCATTTCTCCACAAAGAGTTATTGTACACTGCTTGTAGGTTAGACCTTCCATTATAGCTTGAGAATAAAAAAAAGATAAAAATAATAGATACTGTTATCAAAAAGTTCCCATGGCCATAATTAACAGAAAAAATGTACTCAAAACACGTTTCCAAGAGTTTCAGAACATTACTTATTTAGCATATTGATTATTAGATTATTTAATTAGTTAGTAGTGAGAATGGAGGTTGATAAGAATGGATAACACAAAACATAAAAAAATTAGTCAAAATGTAGGATTTAGCACCAGAAAGCAAGAATCACATTAAAGCACTGTTTCTTGGTTCGAGACTCAAAGTTAGACAAGAAGGAAGAGGGCAGGACACAACCATTAAAAGAATGACAAAATCATTAAGAACAAGATACAACATAAACTGGTTAGAACAAACTAGGGCCAAGATGATGTAAGATTCGACTTCCAGTAGACCTTGAGCTTCATTATATGTTCAGTGTAATATATTAGCATGCTAAATGACACAGCCAGAGGTATCAGGACAGTTCTGAGACTAACCACAAAAAGACCAAAAAGTGGATGGTAGTCCAATTCCTTGAAATATTTGCCCCTTCCCCAAAATATTTGGGATAATCCTCCCACTCATTAGCCTAGGCTTACTCTTAAATTCTTTCCTGTGAGAAGCCAAGGACCCTCACTTGGCAACCTATCCCAGGGACTCACCCAAGACCTGGGACAGGACCATCCTTTCATTCCCTATTTGCTGAAACATCTTTTCTGGTGACCACAAAGGGACAGTCCCAGTGAATATAGAAAGGACCTCAAAGGGCACAATCTAAATTGGCTTATCAGGCTATGGCTTCCCTCTATGGAGGATGGTCTAGACTCCTCTCAAACCTTGTATATTCTAGTAGCCCCTTAGGTAGTTGTTGACATTGCCTGTGGGATCTGGCAGGCAGACCAGTGCTCTGGCCATGAACGAGCTCAGTGAGCCCAAGGCTTTTCTCCCCTCAATCTTTCTCATTCTCCCCATTGCTCTGTCTCTTTGGACTTGAGAAGATCCACTGAGATGAAAGCACAGACATCCAAATTAAGACTGCAGCAAATAATTGACAACTTGATCAGGTGAGTTTCCCCTCCAGGTCTCCACGAGCCGATTTCCTCTCCCCACATGTTTTTAGTCTCAGTCTGGTTCTGGGATGCCAAAATTGCATCATGGGGCCCAAATTGGGGGACTCCATGAGTCCTCCTCTAGATTTGCGGCACAGCACTCCCCAAGTGCTTTTGGACCTTATGGCCTCATTACACCCCTGAGCAGAAGTTGTGGGCGAGCACCTCCCTCAATAGGGTCATAGTCCCTTCTCCCTCTAGCAAGCATTGAGGCTGTGCACCTTCCTAGTCCCAATCAGTCTTCCTCTTTATTTCAATCTGCTGTTGACTATGGCACCAAGATGGATGTCATGCTCCCTGTTAAGAGTCACATCTCATGGAGGTCTCAGACTTTATTAACACCTGAGCAGAGGTAGTGGTCAAACACCTTTCTCAGTGGGCTTATGGATCTCTCCTAGGAAGCATCATGACTATACACCTTCTTACCCTTTTTATCCCCAGAGATCTTCACCCTGGATATTGTACCCCTGAGTGAAAGTTGTGGGCAGGATCTTCCCCCACAGGAGCTATAGACTTTATGAACCCCTGAGTCTAAGTAGTGGTCTAGCACCTCTCTCAGTGGGTTTATAAATCTCTAGCCTAGGAAGTGTCATGGCTGTACACCTTCTTGCCAACTCCTCTGTACTCTAGGAAGCGCCATGGCTATACATCTTCTTTCTTTGCTCTTGATTTCTTTTATAGCCTCCTCCACCTTCTTCTCTACTGACTTCTTAAACTGTCTACTGATCTTTGAGCCTCACTGCCAGCTTTGCCAACAGGTTGCCATGTTGCCTCTTTTACTTCTGTAAAGAAGTAAGCCTCCTCAACATCACAAGGACCATATCCTGAGGGGAGCTTTTACCTTGTATTATTATCACTACCTTTTGGTGATCCAGACCTACCCTTCAGCTCTATTTGTTTCTCTTTTTCTTTTGCAGTGATAAAGGGGTAATCCATTTAGTTGACTCAGGGACTAGGTCTTCTCCCTCTCTAAAGGATTTAGGTCCTGGAACTCTGGTCACTTTTTCTCCTTCTTACTTTTATTCCTCTCCTTGACTAATCCAAGAGGTCTCCTCAGGCTCACTGAATTGGCAGATTTTGAGTGCCTAGAGGGACCCCACTGTTGACACTGTGAGAGTACAAGGACGAATAACTACCATCTGGTCAGGATCCTTGAGACCCTTGTCTTGTCATGACATCATAACCAAAAGTGGAGGGGGAAGTTCCATACATCCAAATGTTCATGACCCTATTCCAAGATCTAGGTCTAAAGAACTCCTGTAGGGTATGCCTGTCTCATGCCCCTTCAAAGTACATTCCCTCACAGGAGCCCAATGATTTAAATGAGTCCATCTCCCCAAAGTCCACAATGAAGCTGAGAATGCCTACCCCAGCAAATTATAAGGGAGACAGTCTCATGGACCAGCTACCCCTAAGGCCCCATCTGGGCAACTGAAGACCCCAGAAATCCATGAATTAGCTCATGGACTTGGCCTTTGGAGTATTCAACAATAAAAATAGGGATGAAGAGGAAAAATGATTCAGGAACAACAGTGAAAGGCACAAATATTGGTGGCAGTCCTAACTCCTGCACTACCTCAGGGTTACTCTCCCTTTTGGGGACTCATGGCAGTGATAGGATCAAGGAAGCCTGGATCAGAGCCACTGTCCTGCCAAAAAGAGATCTAATTCAAATGTGACCAGGAGGGCCACTGGAAGGATGAATGCCACCTGTATGGGCAAAGTCTACTGACTCTACCCAATATACAAACAAGAGGGCCACTGGAAGTGGGACTGCCCCAGTCTCGAAGGGAACACAGGGTTTCCAAGGCAATAACAGCTAAGAAGACCAAAGACTGACAAGGCTCAGGACACCCCTTGGCTCCCAAAGGACACCTGGCCATTTCTCCTGAGAAAGCTAAGGTAATCCTTGATGTGGTAGGTAGGAAAGTTAGATGCAGCCTACACTGTGCTAACTGATTTCCCTGAACCCTGTTCCCAGTTCTATATGATAATGGGAATCAATGGAAGGCCCCAAACCAAGCAATTCCCCACCTCAGCTGCTTGCTAGGAAATTTGACCTTTGCACATAATTTTCTGCTCATACCTGAGTGCCCCATTCCCTGCTGGGAAGGGACTACTTGCTTACTAATTTCCAGATAATAGTCTAATTTGAGACCCTCACAGAGAAAGTATCCACCAAGAAAAATGATTGCTCTTGACTGTGGGAACCTGCCTCGGTCCCTAATCAGAGGTGGTTTCCACTCCATAATGTTCCTCAAGTGAACCCTGCTCTCTGGAACACTGAGGTCCCTGATAGAGCTAGTATCTCTGGCAAGGCTACCTTTAAAACTGGGACCACTTGAGGCTGAAGGCAAGCCTCCTCAGATCAAAGTCCAAGCTGAGGGCCATAACTAAAGAACTTTTTAAACCCAGGGAGAATCCTCAAAAATGTTAATAAATTTCCAAAATGGGAGACAACTGGTCTGACTAAATTAACCACAGCTGATATTCGGAACTTGTTAGGAATTGGGTGGGGATGCCTTCTCTGCTGAGCTGAATAAGAGAAAGTAAAGCATTCCAACATAGGTGAGTGGGTGTTTTAGTCCTTTGATATCATTGAGCTGGCCACTCAATTCTTTGGGGGAGGGGGCAAGAACTGTCCTTGTTTTACAAATCTAGTCTTTTTAGCACCAGAGGTGTAGCTCCAGGAATAATCCATAGCTCACCATTTTATTTTATTTTATTTTATTTTTTACCATTTCTCAAACCTCCCCAACTTATCTTAAGAGGCTTGAAAGTATTGAGAAAACACAAAACAAAACAAAACTTTTTTTTCTGGCCTTAAGGGAACAAAGTCATCCTCCTAGGAAGAATTTGCCTCTCTCTTCCTATGCCTTTAAAATGCAAATATTATAACTGGTCCTCTCCAGGAACAATCATCTCCCAAGTCTTTTTGTAATGAAAATTTCAGAAAAGTGGGTAGGTAATTTAGAACTTTACTTGTCAAGAACAAACAGAAATCTTAAGTATCTTTCCCATAAATACTAGTAAAAATGATTTCACCATCTAGACAGGTGCCTTGATTTGTTTCATCTGCCAGAAATCCGATTGAATCCAACCTCTTTTGTAACTGATGGGTTTTACATTGTTGTACTTGACTCATGGCTGAAATTTTGGAACGGGAAATATGAGCTCTTTGTTTATGTATTTGTATGTATCTTATAATATTTCTGTTGTACCTAAGCTTACTGAAGGCCAAATAAGACCTTATATCTATTGATATATTTTGTCAACATGGGAAGTACAGTAAGCCACTACATATGAATAAGTTCTGTTTCAAGAGCACGTTTGTAAGTCAAATTTTTTCGTAAGTCCAACAAAGTTAACTTAGATACCCAACTAACACAATCAGCTATATAGTACTGTACTGTAATAGGTTTATAACACTTTTCACACAACAAACAAACACAAAAATAAATCATTTTTAATCTTATAGTACAGTACCTTGAATATTACAGTAGTATGGTGCAACAGCTGGCATACAGGGGCTGGGGTTGAGTGAACAGGCAAGAAGAATTACTGACTGGAGAAAGGAGAAGATGTAGGAGATGGTAGATCTGAAGGATCATTAGCAATAGGAGATGGAGGGCAAATTGCAATTTCACTCATGCCTGATGTTAATGGAACGCACGTTCGCATCTTAGAAAGTTTACAACTTGAAGGTTCGTATGTTGGGGACTTACTGTAAATGTAAATGAGATAAGAGCTTTTAGGTAAACTCTATAAGAATAATTATATTTTTGGAATGTCTATCTAAAATAGTCTCTCCAGATTTTGGTAACTTTAAACTAAGTTAAATGGTGGTAAATCATCGACTATCTGGGTCATTTCAAATAGGATAAAATGTTGGAATATTTATTACTGGGTGGGTCTAAGTTTGTCTACCTTTGTCTTCTTAGGAGAGGAAAAATAAAACATAAGTGTTCCAGTCAGGAAATGTTGTTATGACAAACAGTTTACAGTTATTTGCTGCTTGCTAGAGATCAAGGTTTTTAAGGATTAAAAGTATAACATGGGTAATTAAAGCTACTAAAAATAAGAAGTATTTCAGTATGCCAGGGAAGTAAGATATGTTTTCAGTAAAAGAAGGTATAAGGAATGGAATGTATTTGTTAAAGGGAAAAGAGAGTTATTTGTCCTGGATCTGATTTTTTCATAATGAAAAAGAAAATAAGGAACAAAATAATATGGATACAGAAAGTTGTAGAAGGTTTGTGGAAAAGGAACTCTGAGGTATCTCAGAGAGATATTAAATTAATTAGGATTGTTTGGTATGTTAAATTACATGGGAAACCTTGTCAAATAAGTGATAGGTCTTGTCAGATTATACTGTGGGTAAATGTTATTAATATAGACATTTTAGAAATTATATGACATTTCTAAAAGTTGGATATGTCCTGGTATATAAGGTTACCAGTCATTATTCTAGCTATTGTCTAAAATTGTTTTGTGTCACAGCAGTAATCAAGTTTGCCAGTTACATTGTAATCAAGTGTTTAACCATGACATTTTAAATCTTGTCATTTATAAACAGTTATTGTTATATTCTGATGCTGTTGCAAGTGCTTCATCTTCAAGAAGATTCATAGGAAGTTTATGGGAGCAATTACAACAGTTCCACATCAAGATGATTGGCTATGCAAGGATTCCAGAATTCCATCACTTACCACCCTCTGATTTAAAACAAGAAGCCCTCCTGCCCCTGGGACCCCTAGATCAGGCATCCAGAGATTTTTACTCCCTGACAGGCAGGGTCAATGCCCCTACTCAGCTCTGAAACAGCTACAGAAGACAGACAATCACTCCTTGCTTCCCATAAGATTATGGAAATAAAATCTCTGTGAGGTAATGAAGGAAAGAAGGGGGCAGGTACAGCCATTAAAAATGATACAACCATTAATTACAGTATATGACATAAACTGGTTAGAACTAACTAGGCCTAAGATGGTGGAAGATTTGACTTCCAGTAGAACTTGAGCCTTTTTATACGCTCATTGTAATATATTAGCATGCTAGATGACATATCCACAGGCACCATG